>NC_139346.1:166115149-166130149 GCF_055883805.1 Amblyomma maculatum | reverse complement strand
TCAAAAACATTTTGCGGCCTTGCGTTCTGGGGGCGAAGTCTCACAGTCACCGGGGAAGAAAATATTTTCGACCGGAGGGTGGACAGTGGGCCTTTAAGACCCTTCTCTAGTCGATTCACAGATTAAGAAGCCGTGCGACTTGTGTTTGAGGCGTGCCGGTGTAAGATTTCAAGGTTAAGCAGAATTAACGTTGTGAAAACAATGT
Organism: Amblyomma maculatum; assembly: GCF_055883805.1. NCBI lineage: Eukaryota > Metazoa > Arthropoda > Arachnida > Ixodida > Ixodidae > Amblyomma > Amblyomma maculatum. The sequence continues at coordinate 166,129,944 of NC_139346.1, read as the reverse complement.
TGCAGGTATTCTTAGCTGAAACCGGAGCCTGCTCATGTTTCTGGGGAACAGACTCGACAGCCTTCTGTAGTTGATCGACAGCTGCATATTATATCACAAGCAAATAAAATTTGATTAAAGAAAGCACCAGTGCACACTTGCCTGGATTAACCGTAACCTAGGTTAATACACAAGGCACCCCCGCGATTTAAACGCACGTCTTTAAATGAGCCAAGTATTGCGTACTGGCATGCAGGAAGCACTAGATTGCTTGAAAGGGTTGGGTGAGTTGGCACGATTTGCTATGGAAGGAATAGCACTTTTTGTGTATGTTTTCTTAGTCTACGTTTCCAATGTCGCGACGTTTCTCCTAGTACCGGTATGCGTCAAAAGCACAACCTCTTCATGTATCCCTTATTACTTTCCTCACTGCAACGAAATGTTATCGTGATATATTCCTCTATCCTGTGGGCGTCTACAGCGAACATGAACGATTCTATTCGAACAATGCGCCTGTCTATCACTGCCCTCCGGATAAGACTGAGTTACACATTCATCGTGGCGTCGTACCGATGCCTCACCGGTGGTGGATATTTATTGCTGCATTGAAGACTACTGTCTACCTTCGCATAACCCGTAACTTTATTGCCAGTCATGCAACCGCGGCATCCAGAACGCACAGAGCGCGCTCATAGGTTTTGCCTTACACTCACCGCGTGCATAGCGCGACAGAGAGCCAATGAACTCGGACGGGTAGACGAAGGATGCTTTCGTCCTGGCCATCTAAAGGTAAAGCGGAGGCTGGAGGCTGGAGAGAGAGGACCGCCGGCAGCCGGCCGAGTAAATAGCCAGGGCGGAAGAAAATAATAGGGGTGGGCCTTTCTCTTCTTCGGCTTTCTTTCACTCGGGCCGGCGAAGGGGAGCCCTTATCCCCGTCGCGAGATGGTGGACCCAGATTGGCGCCTCCGTGCGCTCAACCAAGCGCGGTGCCTGCTTCTACGGCAGCGAGCGACGCGGGTGCCACTGGGGGGCGTTACCAACGTTACGTGGTCGTCGTCGGCGCATTCGGAAGCCCTCGTCGCAGTCGCGCATTTGGCACCACGAGTTACGCATGCCGAAGGACAAAAGCAATATTTGCGCGTGAAGAATAAAGGAAGACTCCCCGCTGTTTACCGTCTACTCCTCCTTTTACTTATTCCCCCACCGTTTCTTCTTTCATGCAGATTTGTTTTTATTTCACCTCAAGGCGTCGTTTTAGGTAACCCTCGCTTCCATTTGGGGCAACAAACAGCTCTGGGACGCCCTTGCTCGTTTCGTTTTCGACGTCAGCGACCGTCATCTTTGGTGTTGCTATAGGAAGTGGAGGGAACGCACGGTGGCGCTTTTGGCCGATAGCGTGGAAAGGGAAGATACTCCTACTGGGGCTGAGCTATAGTGCACTCTAAAAGGTAACTCGGATGTGGTCATCCGGGTGATTGTGCTCCAGCTGAACGGAGAATAGCAGTCGTCCGGACTGTGGAGTGGTGATGGCGGATGGGCCACCGCGATAGTGGTCATAAAGTCCGTTTAGGAGAGCTCACTGGTTTTATGGCCGTCGGGAAAGGGGCGATAAACGTCTTTTTATTTTGTAGTCGCTACGGCTAATGTTAGATTACGTTAAACTCATGTTTGGCGTGCGATAGGCATCGGTAATTGTCCCACCAAATTTTTTGTATACCGTACCTCTCTGGAGCATATAAAATCTCTAACTTGCTGCATTCGGTTTTGTTATTTGACGGGGCATATTGTGCAGATTTAAATTGGCAGAGTTGTCTAGTTACAGTAATGCTGGGCTAGCCGCAGAGCTTCGACTTGGTGTATATGTTGGCCCAGAACCATCGCTTTCAGTGTGCATGAAGGAAATACATTATGATCTACAAAGCTGGAATTGCTATTACTGTCGGTTTTAAGCGCTTAAGAATTATTGGCTGCCGGCATTACTTCCCCGAGGATTCTATGTTGTTTGGTGTAGCCTTCACAAGTCACCATTATCATCAGGCTAAATTTCGAAAGGTTGAGGTTGTTGCTGGCTACAGGTGGGATTAGCCTTGCGGGTTCTGCCGGCAATTGCTCAACCGTACTGTTCACAAGGTAGTCACACACAATCACGCGTAATATATAATAGTCACTATACTTCTGTCACCATCTGTATTCCAGGCCCGAGTCCTGCAGGACACTTAAAAGAAGGCCGGAAACCTCCTTTATAAAATACCGGTTTTTGCGTGGGTAGATAATGTCCTGAAATGAAATGCAAAGGACTCCTGTTTTCTTGAGGGAAGAGAGCAACATATTCCTTTCCGCGCTGTACCCTGGACAGCACATAATGTGGTGCTCTACATCCCTCCACACAGAACATGTGGAACAACGGGGAGACGTCGGACCCATCTTATACATCCACGTAGGGGTACGAGAAGAGCCCGTGCGAATGCGATATAACAAAGTGGCTTCGGATCTTTTCAGTCCTTTGTTCAGGCTTGGCTTGTATAGGGTGGACTCCAAAAGGATTTGAAATGCATGTGGACTGTTTCTCTTGAGGGCATTTTGGTGTTTTCGAGGAACTCCTCTTGATGAGAGTTCCAGAGCGCTTTATGGGCTAGGCTGTCAGCCACCTCGCTGCCTATGACGCCTATATGTGGGGGCACCAGAATCCGTCAGGATCACAACAGGTTGAGCCGGACATGACTGTAACTTCCGTAAAGTGGACTCAATGGCAACGCTTTCCGCCGCTGTGGAGGACACGACTTAAGTTAAGCGTACTGACCATGAATCATTCAATGATGGCATGTGAAAAGCCACTCCGCTAGCTCCTCTGATCTTGTCCAGAGGACCGTGAGTGAAAATTATAAGATGGCGGGCATACTATGTTTCCAAATGCCCAAGCACGAGTAAACGCAATGCCGCCAAAGGAGACCTGTATTTAGAGCGCACTTGAGGTGTAGTGACCGTACAGTCAAGACTCGGAAATGGCCAGGGTGGTTTCAAGTGCTTGCTTTGCCTTCGAACATTAATGCCTAGAGAACTAAGAGTATTAAGTGCCAAGTATGCTCGAGACTGATATCTCTTGCGTAGCCACTGGAGAAAGGCTCGCCCAGCTACCGAATCTCCGAGGCGACCAAGAAGTTGCATAAGTAATCCCTGTGAAGCGACAAGGCTAAGAGGTTTGGATAGGGCCTCATGAAGCACAGCAGGGCCTCATGAAGCACAGCATTGTGCTGTGCTTCATGAGGCCCTATCAAAACATCAGCTTCTCAGGCTGCTGCCTGAGAAGCTCCGATGGTTGTTCTTATGTCCTTTCGGTGAAAAATTTCGAGACGTTCGAGCTGTGATACCGAGGGAGACATTAAAGTTAATTGATACGTAATGCGGCTAACTACCAGCGCTTCGTTAAATTTGACCATTGAAGAAGGGTGGTTTCCCCATCACTGACTTGCAATTCTACCGTTCACATTGAGACGCGAAGATAGAGATGTGGCAATAGAGTACACAGCTCATCTCCGCTGTAGACGGGAGTCAATAATAACACCTAAAAGCACATGTGCTAAAACTGGCGAATGAAAAAGGGTCAAACGTATAACTGCAATCTCACTGAACGTCTTTGTATACCCGGAAATAAGACGAAGCCGGATTTTTCCTCTGAATTCCATGCATTGAAGGTATAATCTTGTAGCAAAAGAGGACCTGTCAAGCTATCAAGACTAAGCGGTTGTGTTTGTAGCCGGTAAACCAAATAAAAATGTCGTCTGCACATATCGACATGCGCACATGCTTGCAATTCGTTTTTTTTTTTTTTTTTTTTTTTTTTTAAGCGAATCAGGAAGGCCAGCTGTTATGTTGTTGAAATGTGTAGGGGACAGAACACTTCCTTGAGGCACACCTCGCGACACAGTCATTTCGGTGCTTATCGTACTCCCTAACCTCACTCTATATAACGATCGCTGAGGAAAAAAGTGAATGAATCTTAGCTGATGTCCCTATGCAACTAGTCATTTTAAGCTATTCAGGGTTGAGCTCTGAAGAATGCTATCATAGGCTTTTGCGACGTCAAGAAAAATGGCCAAAGTGGAAGGCCGAAAGCTCTGTTGTTCAATGCGGCTTACCAAGTTCAAGATGCTATCTTACCCACTTAAGCCTCAGCGGAATCACTCATACATGTTGGCAGTGCCTTGCTTTCCTCAAGCCACCACAATAAAAGATCACTTGCCAGCTTCTCCATCAGCTTAGCCACACAGGATGTCAGTGACACAGGACGATACGAGACGAAGTCCGTCATCACTTTGCCAGGCTTCAGCACTGGGACAATATACGCCACCTTCCATGACGCAAACTTGTAGACGTCATTGCAGTTTGGGCTTCCAGCCTCAGCTACAGCTATAGATCTGACTTTACTTTCATCTGACGTCTAGCTGAAGTGATTAACAGCACCCGACCGCATGGGAAGTCACCACTATCCAATTTTTTTTTGTGTGTGTTCGCTGCTGACTTCCGTAAGCGTGGCTGAAAAATCAGCCATGTTGTCAACTGGGACAACTGCAGAGAGCACCTAGGATATAGTGCTGTAGAATAATATTCTAGAGCACTATACCTAAGATGCGTTTCTGGTGATGTTATTGACAAAACGATTTCTAGTCAGATGACAACTACGGCGGTCAAGCTACCTGACCATTATCTGGCCCCAGATTTAAAACTCAAAAACCTTTGCGCACCACGCGCGGAGCTACAACTAATGCGGAAGAAGGATGAGAAAGACTTGAAGGCAACTTTCAATAGGCTTAATTCTACCATTCGACGACACACGAGCGAGCTCTGCAGATAGCAGTGGGCATCCTTCTGCGTAAGCTTGACTTTATTCTCACCGATGACTTGAATATGGCGAGTAGCGGTCTAGCTGGAGATAGAATCTCAACCATGCAAGTCTTTTGAAACTCTTGCAATGCGCAAGGAGAAATCTCTTGCGTATCTAGCAGAATAATTTGCACGTGCATTTGTACGTGAAAATTCTGGAATTGGCCAATGTCCTCCATCTGTTGCCTCCTCGTCCATCATGGACACCCCATTCACACTCAGGGAGCTTCAGACAGCACTCAGTGGGCTCTGGAATTGGCCAATTTCCTCCATTTGTTGCCTCCTCGTCCATCATGGACGCCCCATTCACACTCAGGGAGCTTCAGACAGCACTCAGTGGGCTCTGGAATTGGCCAATTTCCTGCATCTGTTGCCTCCTCGTCCATCATGGACGCCCCATTCACACTCAGGGAGCTTCAGACAGCACTCAGTGGCCTGTGGCGCCGATGTGCATCAGGTCCCGGCGGCATCACCAATCAAACGCTGCAGAACCTGCCTCTGGTATACAAGAAGGCGGTCCTAAACTATCTCAATCCAGGTTGGAAGACTAGCGATGTTCCTCAGACTAAATTACGCTCACTCTACGACAAATACGTCTCCCGAATCCTTATAATTGACCCGATCGTGTCCCTGCTGCGACCACATTTTCCCAACTAACTTCCTAATTCCAATCACCCACCTGACTATGCCGCATTATAGCAAGCTTGCTTTTATCTCAGAACCATAATGAGAAGCCCTAAAAGTCCATCGATTACCTTGCCTTACCTATGCCCTCTTCATGGCCATTTCTTATCTTGATTTCAACTAGGATCTTATTAACTCGAGTTTGTTGTCCGCTTGATTCGTGCTCCTAATGTCGCACCTATGATTTGCTTTTCAGCAGCTCGCTGCGCGGTCGTCAATATGATTTCAAACCTTCTGGCGAGTCTTTAGGTTTGAGCAACATCAACAACGCCCGGTGAAATATAAACGTCGTGTACATTTTGGTAAGGATACACTACTACACACGCTGCGAACTCCTGGGTTCGCTGCAAAAAAAGCCTTTTGCACTATGTAGTTTGTGATTTGTTGCAGTTATATTACATTGGATACATGTATACGGGCAAAATAACGCAGGAATTGGTAGAAACCGCTCCGTAGCCTGAATTTAACGCTAACGAGTGCATTTAATGTATATAAGTCTCCACTGCTCTGCTTCGCGCGAGGTTTCACAAGAAATCAATAAGCGCGTCTAGGATGATGCAAAGCTTTCATTCGCTGAGGAGAACACCGGAGAAGAATGAGACAGTTTATCTGACAGCTGTTTCATTTTAGCCCTCAGCGACAGGAGCTTGGTTTATGCCCCTTTCTGCGTGTAGGTAGGTGAAAAGAAGGCGGAAAATCAGGGACACCTGCAAGGAACACAGGTATGTGCTTTAGTCGTTACGCGCCGTCCGTTCGTTTTCTTACATGTGCACCGCCTAGCCGAAAATCTGTCGCGCTTCTACCCCCGGTGCAATGTTAGGGCATGGCAGGGATCGGTACGACGGCCCTTGCTAAATGTAATATTGCCAGTGTTCATGGGTTCGTGAAGTGAGCCCTGTACCACTTTTAAGGCGAAAGCTTTTAATGGCTCATGCTGTCGTGGACAAAATGTGTCCCGCTTTTGCGGCGGCTGTGATTGGCCGAGGCGGGATGACGTCATAGAGGTCTCGACAATCACAGAACACCACAACAGAATGCGCGAATGCGTGCTTTATATGGCCATATGTCAATCAATGACCAATTACTGATTAATGACTAAATAAGTAATTATTATTGATGACTAATTAAGCAATTCTTTAATTGAATAATTAATGCTTATAAATACTTACTTAATAACTAATAATTGTTTACTAATCGGTGTCAGTTGCGTAGCAGAATGCAGCACTCAGGCTTTCGTCTTTCACTACATTAGTCGCTGAAGTCCCTCGTAATATTAGTCCATCACTGCTATAGCAGAGTTCAAATGGCCGCCATGCAAACGCACTCTGCTTGCAGACACTCCCCTCAACGGACGTGCACATTCGCAACACCGTCGCGGTGAACCAGCCTCGCGACTGAGTACGTGGCTGCTGTGGTGGGCGCCTCTGCATTCCAGGGAGTCGCAAATTAAAAGCGTGGGACACGCGTTGTATAGATCCTCCACCGATTCGGCGTTCGCGCTTAGCGTCGGCCGTGGTTTTGTTTCCGGCCTGAGTTCGCGGACCCCATTCCGCACGTGCGGCACAGTTTCATTGGAGGGGGTTGCTTTTCTTCCTCCACATTTGATCGCGAAAAGCGTGGGCGTCACGACGACCAACGTGCCAGCTGCTTCTCGAGTACGCTCCACCACGGGATGGAGTCCTCTTGCGTAACTCATTTAGCGTTGGCGTTTGCGTGAGTTCTGGAGAACTAGACGCGGAGTATTGTGGCGTGTGGGAAGCCTATTTCGGAGGAGGAAACAATTAATTGCTACCACAGAACGGCCTAGGTGAGAAGTTGTATATATTACTGCCCTCAAATGCCAGTATCAGGAAGAGCTAGGGGACACCGTTTCTTCTTCCCTGAAGACGTACGGCTGAAAGTGCCACTAAAAAAAGTGCCAAACGAAAGTGCCACACATTGCAAAGGTGTGTCAGTATTATGAGTAAACAGATTATCTCCTGCTTTTACAGCTATGGCTAGTAAAAAAATGTTTGTTTCTTAGAAAACAGAGCTTTATTTTCATGCAGTATGATAGAGGGTGACTTACTTTTCCCGTTCAGTGTTATGGCTCATGGTTATGCCCGCGAACAGGTATAACTGTTCAAAAGTGTGTCAGGTCTGGGAAAGGAGTCAGAAACATTCTTCCAGTATCCTCTTGAGTAAAGCCCTCCAGATCTTCGTAATGCGTACATTTTGCTTAATTGCTCTCGTCAAGAGGAAAATTTCAGCGGTTCCGTCCTCGCTTTTTTACCTGCAAGGTTTTATTATGCTCGCTGAGCTGAGACGAAGTGTCAGTTTGACACTTATTAGATGCCCTCAACCTGGTGGCCTTCTTTATCTTTCTTGAATTTATCGTGGGCGCGTCCCTAGATGTCACGTTTGAACAAGGCGTGCAAAAAGCAGCTGTGCAAGGGCGACGTATGCGTAAAGTAGGCGCACTCGTACCTCTGTGCAGATCTGGCCGACGAAAGGATGGGCTCTCTGCCAGAAATCCATGCAAGTGAAGCAGGAAATGATGGACAAATGTGCACAGCACAAACATTGGGACGACATACGAGGTCGAAGACGGTGGGCTCGTAATTATATACCTTGCGCGCGCCGAGCCCGCATTCTGTCCTTAGCGAAGGGGCGTGAGGAAGCAAAGACAAAGTGCGGTGCGGGGCGAACGCATCGGCGTTCGCTTGTATTGCGACCGTGCCACCCACGCAAAAGGCAAACTTGACGAGAGGCCGCACTCGAAGCATTCGAGGGGACTCAAATCCGAGGCCCGAATAACGGAAGTGGTTGGTTGGTTGGTTCATAGGAAAGGAAAGGCGCAGTATCTGTCACACTTGCTCTGTGGACACCTGAACCGCGCCGTAAGGGAAGGGATGAAGGTGGGAGTGAAAGTGGATAGAGAGAAAGGGGGGCCGTAGTGGAGGGCTACGCAGTAATTTCGACCACCTGGGGATCTTTAACGTGCGCTGACATCGCACAGCACACGGACGCCACTTCGTTTCGCCTCCATCGAAACGCAGCCGCCGAGGCCGGGATTCGATCCCGGGAACTCCGGCACAGTAGTCGGGCGTCTTACCACTGCACCACCCCGGCGGGGCAATAACGGAAGTGGAGGTGCGCAATTTCTGGCTCTCTATGCTTTTAATCGCCTTTCCCTTCCTATAAATCAATCAGTTTTTTAAATCAATCAATCAGAGCAAGTGTGACAGATACTGCGCCTTTCCCTTCCTATGAACCGCTTATTATTATTATTATTATTATTATTATTATTATTATTATTATTATTATTATTATTATTATTATTATTATTATTATTATTATTATTCCATTCGCTCACCATCAGCCGCTCTCTTTCCGGTCACGTTCTTGCCTGCGCGTAGCAGAAAAAAGCCATGGCCCACTCGCCTTGCAAGAACGAAATGATAATCCGCGATCTATTAAACATCTTATCGCAGCAAAGCGACGCTGCTTCAGTATTTTAGCTCTTTGCGAAGGTAAGCAACGTTTTTCTGTAAGCGTCGAGATTAAAAGCATAGAGAGCCAGAAATTGCGCACCTCCAATAACGGAAGTGGAGGTGCGCAATTTCTGGCTCTCTATGCTTTTAATCTCGACGCTTACAGAAAAACGTTGCTTACCTTCGCAAAGAGCTAAAATACTGAAGCAGCGTCGCTTTGCTGCGATAAGATGTTTAATAGATCGCGGATTATCATTTCGTTCTTGCAAGGCGAGTGGGCCATGGCTTTTTTCTGCTACGCGCAGGCAAGAACGTGACCGGAAAGAGAGCGGCTGATGGTGAGCGAATGGAATAATAATAATAATAATAATAATAATAATAATAATAATAATAATAATAATAATAATAATAATAATAATAATAATAATAATAATAATAATAATAATAATAATAATAATAATAAGCGGTTCATAGGAAGGGAAAGGCGCAGTATCTGTCACACTTGCTCTGATTGATTGATTTAAAAAACTGATTGATTTATAGGAAGGGAAAGGCGCGATAACGATCTCACTTGTTTTCTGTGGACACCTCAACCGCACCGTAAGGGAAGGGATGAAGGTGGGAGTGAAAGTGGGAAGAGAGAAAGAGCAGCCATAGTGGAGGGCTACGGAGTTGTTTCGACCACCTGGGGATCTTTAAAGCGCGCTGACATCGCACCCTAGACTCGCCCCAGCCCGAAATAATTCCTTTCATTTCGTGGCAATAAAAGTTGTTACCACCACCACCACAGCACACGGACTCCTCTTCGTTTCGCCTCCATCGAAACGCAGCCGCCGCAGTCTGGTTCGAACCCGGGTACTCCGGCACAGTAGTCGGGCGTCTTACCACTGCACCTGAACCACGCCGTAAGGGAAGAGAGGAAGGTGGGAGTGGAAGTGGAAAGAGATAAAGGGGGAGCCGTAGTGGAGGGCTGCAGAGTAATTTCGAACACCTGGGGATCTTTAACGTGCGCTGACATCGAGCAAATGGAACAATGTTCACTTTTTGCCACTCTCGTACAGCGCTTTTGAATCTTCGTTTCAAAACTTCTAGCAAACGTTTTTCTGCGGTGTTTTATAGCTTTGGCTGTTCCTACAATAACTGCGGTAAAACGGCTTCGAAAGATAGACACGTTATTCGCGCGTATGCATGAGAAGTATCTCCGCGAGGTTAGTCGTGGTAGATCCTGAAATGCAAGCTTTTCGCCTTTACGATGACATCTTGGAAAGTCCTACTATATAAGAGTTGCGATAAGCGCTTTTTGTTTTTTCATGGTTTCACCGTAACCTTTTCTGTCACATATTTTTCAGTCTAACCCTTCAGCATGCCTCGGGATGATGTTAAAGAACCCCAGGTGGTCGAAATTCTCGGAGTCCTCCACTACGGCGTCTCTCATAGCCTGAGTCGCTTTGGGACGTTAAACCCCACAAACCAAACAAAACCATATAGTGTCACACGTGCGCAGCCTCACTTTGAATTAAAGTTACTCTCTGCTCTACTTCTTTCGGTAAGTGAATGTGAGAAGCGAGGGCTGAGCCAACCTACACTGGCCGGTGCATTCTTCCGCCCTCCTGGAAGGCATTCAGTTCAGTTCAGTGTTATTTTCTCAGAGGTGTTGCATACGGTGTGGGATTGTATTGAGACAAGCAAAACAAACGGCCATGATCATTTTGTATTTGAGGTGATCGGTTGGATGGGATATCGCTCTAGAGGTCGTGACAACTGAGCTCAGTTTACTGCAACATGCCTATATTTGGGCCACACTATGAAGGGGCACTGATAACAACTCCACCCAACCTTGTTTCAGAGCGGAAATTTATTCATGACAGTTTCCGTTATGCTGATGCTTTTTGCTGAGCAAAGGGAGAATTTATGCTGGAAGTAATGAAGAGCAACAGATTTCAAAACTTTATTCACACGTAACTCAAACTCGTCACGTTAAGATCTTGAAATGCTTTGTGGCAACCGCTTGTAATTTAATGGAGACGTAGCCTAAACTCTAGCATACGCGATGAAGAAAATTCTTTATTTAGCGCAGTTTGCTTGCGAGTGCGGGCGGTGGTGACGCTGAACATTTAAGGTTAGCTACGCTTTGAGTAAAAATTGGCTATTTGTAATTTTAAAAAGCGGTATTTATTTTTTTATATAAGCAAACTTGGGTATTCGTCTTCGGCATCCCGTTATGTGGCCTGACAGCTGCCATCACTAACTTGTCGCTCGTAAGCTGTTTTGAAAAATCTCGATGGTCAGCAATGCCTGAAGATATCTTACTCGATTTTAAAACCGAGACACGAGTTCTGCCTTTTTCTGAGAGATGTTTAAGTGTCTGTCTCACCTCTTGACCTGGTGAGTGAGGCTTCTTCGCTGACCTATATTTAAGAGACTCTAGGTAGGCACTTTCTTAACTCGCACTCGCAGCCGACTTACGTTTAAACAGACTGCTTGAAAGGCGGCTTTTTAACTGGCAAGCACAAGGTCACCGCCGCCGCTTGAGTCAAGCCCTAGGCCGTTCGAGGCGGCGGGTCGCTTTCCATGCATGCGAGTAGTTATGCAGGCAGGCTAAACATAGTCGTGTCAACAGGAAGCTAGCACAAAGTGCGCGCAGCCGAACCAAAATCTTCGACGCTGTCGACCACCTCGGTTTCTCGCGTCGCTGCGTCTCCGTGCTCAGAAAGCCACGCGCGCTTGCTACCTGCTACGCCAACGACTCTGCGTGCATGCTTGACTGCCCGACGCTTTCAGCCATGAAAGAAGATTGGGGAGCTTGTGACGCCGTCACACTACGTAACACGTCAAGCAGAAACCACTGAAGCTATTACAGACCCGTTGAGACCACACGTATAAAGACGCTGTGACTTCGGTCTTCGTGACCCTGTATGCGTATCCAGACTCTTTATAATTACTTCTTGCGTATCTTATAAGGCGTTCTTTGCTGATTTAACCAGCAAGTCGCGCGATATGAAAGCATGTAAGCTATTGCGCTTTGCTTCGTAGGCTGCAAAATGATTAGTTTGGCTGTGCTTTTTTTTTTTTTTTTTTTTTTTGTCTTGGCCAGCGGTCATGAATTTTGCCTTTCAGTGTACAAGTGCGGACATAAGTAAACGGAGCACATTTTTCTATTCAAATTGAAATCATACATTTTGCACTGGAGATAAGAAAACAATATTTGTCCAAGTAAAAGGGCACTGGCGTCTACTACAGGTTCGCGCATATCATAACTGTCAGTTTCAATTATGCAACGCGCGAAAAATTTTAGATGCAAAGAGCACGCTCTATTTAATTTTATCCCTATTGTGAAAAACTGCGCCGAAATAAACACACCACAAGACAGAGGACGGGACAAAGGCGCAGTTTTTCACAATAGAAATATGAACCAACTAGCCCAAGAAACGGTATTAATTTTATCCGCACCAGTACATTGAACGCTTGACGTGTTTCAACGCGAGCTTTATGGTAAAATTAAACTCGGCGTATCATCGATCGTCCACAAAGCCGAATATTCATAGGATTTTTGCTAATTATATTGTTAAAAAAAAACCTTACATACTATCTGCTCTCAATGTATAATAACAGAAGCATATTACAGCAAGATAAATGTGCCAGATTGTAGCGATAAATGGGCACATATGGTACTCATACTCAAATGTGAAGCCGGGCTAAAACGATGGCTTAAAAGTGCGTAACTGCTCTATATTCAAACCAAGCTTAGGTCGGAGAAGAATCTTAATACTCAAACAACATTTCTATTTTATGAAGACAGACAACCCCAGACTGCTTTAACTACAATTCTACTTGTCGGACTGCGCAATCAGCATCGCGACTTCTTTCCTTATACAAGATTCTTAATTTAAACCGAAAACATCGGTTGTTGTGAGTGGTATTTTACGCGTTTGTTGTACGGCGTGTTTTAAACAATGCACTGGCGATCGCCAAACAACTTCAGCGTTTCGGTGTACGCTCTAACGGCACCATCGGCTCTCGAATGACTATTCGCTTTATTCGGCTTTGCCCTCACAATCTCGAACCGTCGTAAACTCATTTTCCAGCAGAGTGCGTGATTCTTCTCCCCTGAGCCATTCTTGGCGTATCAATTGGGCTTCCAGTGAGGTCAATATCGGGGTCATCGCGAGACCGTGATGAAGTAAAACGTTCACGCGTTATGTAGGACGTCAAACTGCAGTTAGGTTTCGTTACGTTTAGAGAGCGCTTCACATCGTGGGATTTCGTTCGTCCCCCCCCCCCCCCCCCTCCTTTTCTGTTTGTCCTCTTTTTTGTTCTCTTCTCTATAGTTCTTCTTGTTTTCTTTTTCTCCTATTGTCCCTCTGTATATCCTACACGGGTCATGTTCTCTGGGTGCACACAAAAGGAGAAGCAGATCGTGCAACACTAGACGCCGCAGGCATCTATTACAAACGGATCATTTCTACCGCATCCCCTACCGGCAAAATGGTACGTCGATGCCAGGAAGCTAAAGATAGCCCACAACGGGCGCATCATTCCTCTGTAACTGATGTTTTATAGGGTCCCGTGTGACGACATTACCGAAATCAACTCCGTAATGGCGGCATGCATTGCGAATCCCAGCTCAGCATCCAAACGTGCTGGAAGTGCACCTCTCAAGCTGCTAAGGCTATGCCTAGCCTGCATGCTCGCTTTTATGTCAGTGGTATTGCCTGAGCCGAGTATGCAGAGTCTGGGCTGAACTTGGCCACGGAGCGACAAAACGTGGCTTAATATAATGCCAGCGAGGCCGCAGCCAATCGCTACCACTATGTTTGTACGAGTCTTGTGAAGCGTATTCAGTATCTCGGACAGCCAGACGTTCAAAAAAAAAATAAAAAATAAAGAAAGGACATCCTTCTCGCCATTATCGGCGGTGATGAATTTTGAAGCCTGGTTGCTTGTGAGTGCCAAAGAATTTACTAAACTGTTGCCGTTTAACAAAGATCGCTTCTAACAGCCTCAGTGGTTCATTGCCCTCGATGGTCGTCTACCAGGTTTATAAGGTCGCAAGGTCATACACAGTGGCGCCCACGGCGTACACAGTTCGATGGAGGCGAAATGCGAAAACGCCCTATGATATATGCGCGATCTCACTGCAAGTATAAGAACCAGAAATGCTAGCATTTAATATACGGCGTACCGCCTAGCATACGTTAACAGACGTTACACCCCGTAAGCCTTGCATATTGCATCAGTGTCAGTGCGGCAACCAATAACGCATATTAGGTTCCAACCCGCATAATACGGTATTACAATTATAATGAACGCAAATGAATATCGGTGCTGTACTCTGACTTGGTGGCAAAAGGCACCATGCCAGAAGTGCAGAAAAGGAAGCGGGCACGATGCATGAAATACGCGCAAAAGCGCGATACACTCGCGTCGCTTATCGATCCAAACATCAGCGCTGGATCGTTACGCACTGGGACCCCACAAGCTTGGGAGCCACGTCTGCTTGAGGCAGTCTTGACCGTCGCCATCCTCCGTGCATGTAAAAAGAAGAAAAGAAAACGGGGACAGGACACAGATCGCCCGTCTTCCCGGCAAATTCTGTCGACTTCGCTTCTGTCGTGAAGGGGCAAAGCGTCCTTGTTCTCACGCCGGAACCCGGTTGTACGCACACAGTGCGTACGAATTAAGCGTACCCGTTAGTCGCGTGACCACGCAGTTAGTGCTTCGATCTTCAAACCTAGGAATTTAGGTTAGTAGCCACAACTAGTCGCTACAAGGTTTATT
>NC_139346.1:166087649-166107649 GCF_055883805.1 Amblyomma maculatum | reverse complement strand
TCTGGTTCATTTAATTCGAATTCTACACGAAAAAGTAGGCTGCAAGCGCACAACATTGAGCGCACTGCTGGATGGAAAGTAAGTGATATCTAGTGCTTGTCCTAAAGAGCTATATACTGTCTGTTTATTTTAAACTCAAACCTTCTTCACCACTAGTTATATTTTAAGATGTAGCTCGATTTCGAGATAGCTAAGGAAAGTTTGGTTTACTACTATCTAAAACATATGCATTGACTTTACTTACTTGCATGCGTGTATGAAATAAGAATGCTTGTAATGTCCTTTTTTTCTCTCGCCCCTCGTCCGTTTTTGGCATTGCTTTCAAAAATACAACTCGAAACAGCTCAAAGGTCCGCAATAAACCGCTTATTCTATTCGTCTCTCATTGAAGCTAACGGTATACAGCGCGCTATTCGCATGCTTTTTTCATAATTTATATATTTAGTATGGCACAGCACCATTAGACACTCCAAAGTATCATGTCTATAGCACGGTACGGGTCTGAGTATTTAACCCAGTATGAATTTAAAGAATTCTTCAAAGTTTTATACACAATCTTTGTCCGTGTTTTTTTCTTCTTCGGTACCACTTGCAGCCTATAAATATAAAACGTCCACATGCCAATAGATCGTCCAAATAATTTTCTTTGCAGAGAATGATGATACTTGTTTTTAATGACAGAAGTGTGTAGCTAGTTATTCCACGTAATTTAGCGCTTCCTCTGCCGCTGTATTTGGGAGCCTAATGAGGACTCCTCAAGTCGCTGTCGAACAGCTCTTTCCTTGCCCTTCTATGCAACTTGATGTAAAATAGAATTGAAGTGAGTAAGTGTCGAGGTCGGCGTGATGAGTGCCTTGAAACTTTACCCGGGGGAGTCCCGGGTGTGTTGCGGCGTTTCCTGACGGTTACTTGCGAAATCTGCTGCTACAGCTTCTACCGACACTTTCGGCTGATCGGAATGACACTCAGAACTTGCTTCATAGGCACCGTCGAAGACGCGCATTTTCAACCCCTGAGGACGCAGGCCCATTTTTCATTTCTTTTTTGTTAAGTGCACGACGCGCTTCCGCGATGAAAAGGAAAGCCCCCGCATGTGCGCCCTCTTTCCCATTTTATTCCTCTAAACTTCCTGCAGAAATTAAAAACAAGAAATGGAGGAGGATGCACCCTCCTCTGTATGTTTACGTGTCCCGCATAACACGTTTTTGTGCCCGTATTACGCATTTCCTTTTTCCATCGCGATGATGCAGCTCAAGGAATGCGTTGTTAGTGCGTTACGCAGGAAGCGCCTCTGCAGCTAAGGTGACGCGGGGGAAAGAAGAGAAGCGTTGCGCATGCGACAATTTCCGACGATTGTGGGCGTCGTGGAGGGAGAGAGCTTCCTTGTCGTTTGTCTTAAGTCCACGAGGGGTGTCCTAAAGGCAAAATAACAGAGCAGCCATTCGTTGGCCTCTCAAGATTTTTCCCGACTACGGTCTGTTTAGACAAATACATATTCGCTCTATTTGAAAATGATGGCAGCAAAGAGGAATTTATTCTATGAATGCGCTACAACTATACCGTTGTCATTTCATTGCCTGAGGAAACGTTTGTGGCGTTTAACCAAGATTACAAGAGGTAATTTTATTTAAGGCCACAAGTGAAAAGCGATACCGACACCAAGATACAAGATATATCAAGAGCTTGACTAAGCGTGGACATACATGCAAAATCAGTATTTAACGCTCGTATAGCAAAGTTTTGCTTTATGTTTTATCGTTTTATCGTGCCTTGCCAATTGGCTAAGTATTTAGGGGATGCTTTATGCTTTTATTAAGATGAAGAAGGCCCAATCAAGGTCTTTAGTGCAAAGAGAACTTCTTGTTGGGCTAGTTGGTGTCTATTCATTATAAGTTAAAGGTGCCAAAACAACACGCATACACGCAAGAAAAGAAGAACGGAACAAAGCGCCAAGATTACAAGAGGTACGGGGGCGCTCTGTCCCGTTCTTCTTTCCTTGTGTGTGTGCGTGTTGTTTTGGCGATTTTAACTTATGATCTTTAGTGCAACCTTGTAAGAAGAGATCAAGGCGACGAAGACGATGACATCCAAAGCGCAGTGTGAGAGTCTGGCTACTAGCACGTGATGAAACCGGCTGCCCAGAGGATGCAATGTATTTAGCACGGGACCAGAACCAGGCGCAAGAAGCCGGTGCAAGCAGCCGGTGCAAGAAGCCGGTGCGGAAGAAGAACGCCGGCATTTTGCACTAACATTTGGCACCGGCGTCAATTTGGTAGCAGATTTCTTGCTAAGCTAATGTAATGTATTGTAGCTAGGTTTCTTTACTTGTTATTGTATTGAAACGTGTAAAAGAAATGCCTATACAGCGTGTTGTGAAAACGTTATTTAACTTGCATGAGGGGAGTCAGCATGTGAAGACGTCGATGGCGGAAAAGGAAGTATTTTTGCATGGTGTCTCAACTGTATTTCACGTAGAAAACAGGAGACTGTAAGCACGTGTTTATAGATTGTTTGATATCGGGCCTTTATAGATTGTTTGATATCGGGCCTTTATTTATTGAAGAGGGGAGGAGGGGAGGGGGGGGGGGGGAGGGGGAGGTAATGTTTTACAGCAAACTTGCACAAAGATTTCCGATTAGATACTTATGGAATTTGGTTTCTATCAGTAGAAATGATGAAGGTGTTCCTGATTATATGATGATGATATTGGGTTTGCATAGAATGCGGCAACGCTGAAGGGATTTTCTCACGCTGATTCTTATGCTAGAGCTATCGGGGAGTATTTCGACATTCTTCTGACACTTAATTCCGCTTTGAAACTCAGTCATGCGTGCTGCCCGAGTTTATCACAGCACCGGAGATAGTGACCAACTTGAACTATTATGATGAAGTGAGCCGACTGTAAACTGGCCCTTTTTTGACCATTCGGTCAGTCTGTACATTTTTTTAATAAACGCAATAAATAAGAAAAACAAAATGATGCAGTGGCCTAAATCAGTGTCCAGCGAAGCCGATATCTTTGCCACGACCAGGATTTGAATCCTCTGGCAGTGAGTTTTTCTTTCCGAGAGGTTGTTCTATAGCGAAAATTCACAGCCACATTGGCAAAGTACGAGAATGCGGATAATAAAGTTTCTAAGCTAAGGATAATAAAGCTAAGGTTGGACAAAAACCTTCAACACGAGGTATATCATATGCAAACTATTAAACTGTTCCCCTTCTTCTCTTTCTCCTCTCTGTCTTCTTCATTCCAATGCGTCATTTAGAGGATTATGCTCGAGCTACACCTTATTCTATTATCTTATGTGTTGAATTTAATATGAAATAAATGAACGACAACAAAGAATTCAGAAAACAATAACGTTTCTATGAGACGCCTGCCTGCCAATCCTTGTCAGCAGCGCTGGTAAAATATCGATGTGCAGAACGATGTGGTTTCGCGAATATTTTTCAAAGAGAACCGTCCAAAACGACCCGATTTCCATCCATCTTTCTTGAAAGTGTTACCTATATATAGTTGCCCATAAATCGCAATGTGTGAAAATAGCTGCTGCAAAACTACTCTGCGACCTTCGGCTTGCACCTACGTATCGCAACTTTACAAATTAAACACCGCTTCAAAGAGTAAATTTATCGTGCGCTATCAAGTCACAGTAGCGGTGTTTCTCCGGTTTTCTGCAACAGAAGCAAACAGTTCCGGCTCCCAGAAATAGCCTTCTGTCGGGCCTGGAGCGACGAACGGATAGCGTCTGGTGTTTCCTGTGCTACCCTTTGCCTTATTTGTTCTTTTATTTGTTTTCCATTTAATTCCCTCTGTATCTCCAACAAACTTTGCTTGAGGAGATGGCCTTCGAGAATACGGACGCACGTGTCCACAAAGCACAACATGGAAAATTCGTTTGGAGCGTTTTCTATAGCCCTTCCGACATACAGCGGATCATTTGCCGCATTGCTGAAAGGTTGTTCCCTAATTGAGCACAGACGCTGAGCTGGCTTTCGGACGTGCTCATGTAAACGCAAAGCGTCTCGCATGAGCTGCTGAACGCTTTCGCAAAGGAAAAAGCCCACCTTAGTTGTTAGTTTCCCTCCATTCCTTATATAACCGAAACAGAGCGAGAAAGAACTATTTCGGAATAGCTTCATGTGTGTCAGCTGTTATGCCGTGAGGTAGTGGTATAATAAACTTATATATACCCTTACAAAAAAGCTTAATGAGTTTCTGATTAAATGTTAATTGCATTTCTCATCATGCACATTAACATTTCTATACATTTTCTTGATGCATATTTAATGAGTTTCACAAGAAAGTTGGCCACCGTGTTTCTGGTTGGTACCTAATGTGTGCATTTCTTGTGTGTTGACCAATGAGCGCCTCATGGCTTTCACTTTTGGATAAAAAGTAAAAGCTAAAACATAGCGAAGCACCTCAACTACATTAAAAAAAGCTAAAAAATAAAAAAATGAAAACTAAGCGAAAAAAAAAAACTGCACCCTAGCGCGATTCGAACTTGGTACCTCTTACTCCGTAGCTTTCTACGCTAACCACTCGGCCACTCGGGAACTGGTAACGTTGGTACCGTATTTGCTTCTTATGTCTGGACTGCATTCATAAGATTGGGACTTAATGTTTCGAAGCATGTTTCGAAGTGTACAGGCCATTGCGGCTGCTCTAACAATTACAACTTCTTGACCATTAGAACTTGCATCTAATGTTCTGGATACCTATGCGCACTATTTTGTCCACTGGAGTCATTTTAACATGTCGAGTTTGGCATCGCTGGCAAATTTATCAGCGCTGGCTCTTCGGTGGTTGCTACCTTGGGCGTAATTTTCGCTGAACACGGAGCTGTAGCACGAACCATTAAGGAAAAAAAGTGCGACCAAGCTTCAATACCGGCAAGCGCAGCAGCGCCAACACTATTTTACTGGTAACTAAATCTTATTTGTATCTAAACATTTCGGGAAGCGATGCGATGACTGAGGGCTCGGTTAATCTATACGCAGAGGAAGAAGGAGCTCGAAAGCTTAAGAAACACGCAAAATATCATGCATTATAAAGAAGGCATTGCTTCTCGTGCCCTGGTCGCGCACATGCTCCCAGGACGGTCCAGTTCCGAGTCAACGAACGGCTCGGGTTACGTCCGCGCGTCGTCGTCGGCGCAGGCCTCTCCAAAACGGCCTGCTCGCAGGTGCGAGGAGGCATTGGAAATGGAGCGGCCTTGCGTCCGTTTGCTTGGAGGCGGTTGTGGCAGTGCGTCGGTTCGCGTACACAACAATATCCTTGCCCGTAACACCCTCAAGCATATTGTCCAACCACAGCACCCATTCGCTTGGCAAGAAGTGATTTGCAATGGCACAAACACCCAAGACGCCGGGTGTAAGCGTGTTTTGAATGAAACAAATGTCCAAAAAGTTGTTTTTGTTTTTACAGTGCATGCTAAACAAAAATGAAAACATAGTAAAGAATATACATTCGCTTAGTGATGTATAATTTCCCTCATTTGAGAAAGTCAATGCATTTCCACATTAGCTCCTATACAAAAATACTGTTGTGTTTTCCAAGTACGAAACTTCATGCGTAATCTCAAATGAAAGTCTGTTGCGGATCTCATGTTAAAACACATAAAAATTGTTTCTTAGGCAACATCCTACATATGCTAATCAGAAATGAAAACATAGGGCTCTGAAAGTGTGCAGTTAACAAAGAAATAATATATATTCACTTAGTGATGTATACATTTCCTCATTTGAGAAAGTCAATGTATTTCCACATTAGATCCTACCCAAAAATACTGTTGCGTTTTCCAAGCACAAAACTTCATGTGTGATCTCAAAGGAAAGTCTGCCGCGGATATGATGTTAAAACACATCTAATCTTGAATCTCCTTTGAGTGGTTGATGACTCATCAAAAACACATTACGTGGGTAACAGAAATTCAATATCCATTTTTGTAAGGGTAGAGACCTCATAAAGCGCTACGTTGAGCAACGTAGGGATACATTCGACTTTGTTCGACAAAAAATTTCGTGTGACGAGGTCCACCAACCGACAAAAAATAAAAGAAAATAAAACTACACGGTTCGCTTTTTTGAATTAAACGGAAGTTTACACCATTGCCATCACTAACCGCTGAGGCACCATTGATCTGTTTTCTGGATGTACTAAGGAAGCGTTCTTTCTCATGTGCCACTTTAAACTACATACTTCGGGTCATCGATATTTTTGCACTACTCAGCGCTCGCTGAAAGGGAGTCCATTTAGCTCAGACAATCGGCTGCATGCCTGCTTGTGTGCCAAGATCTGGACCAGACGCTTCAGTCTTTCTCCCGAAGCCATTTCTTGAGAAATCGATCCAGTACAGTACGACTACATTTGCAGGGTCAAGGCGCGCAGACGGCACGCTGCACTCTGTTTCCGAGGCTGTATATTGTAGAAGATGGAATTTTCCGACAAACTGGGTTACGATGGCGTCTCCGCATATATAGATGTACTGCGGAGACAACTGTCTCAGAATGCACGCAACTATATAAGAACCACCCCTTCATGGATCACTGCCTTGTCGTGGCGGAGGGGCTTGCGAAACTCGATGAAGTCGTGAGCTCTGCTGTGTAGGGCCACCCAAGATAGACAGGTCACGGCAGAGAGTTCTGACAAAATGTGATTCACTGGAGAAGGTAATGGCAACCCACTCCAGTATTTCGTGCCAAGAAAACCCTATGGCCAGTCACAATACCATTAATGATATGGCGCCGGAAGATGAGCCCCCCAGGTTGGAAGGCGTCCCACATGTTACTGGGGATGAACAAAGGGCGATTCCTAGTAGCTCCAGGACGAATGAAACGGCTGGGCTAAAGCCAAAAGGACGCTCAGAAGCGCTATACAAGCAGTAAAAACAAGGCCTGGGGCCGATTGTGGCACCGATCATCAGCTTCTTGTTGCCAAAATTAAGCTTCGATTGAGGAAAACGCAGAAAACTAGAATGACTTTCAGGTATGATCTGGATCAAATTCCATTAGAATATGCTGTGGAAGTGAGGAATCGATTTCAAGAATTAGATCTGGAAGACAGAGAGCCCGAAGAGATGTGGACTGATGTTCGTGATATAATACAAGAAGTTGCTACTAAGGTAGTTCCAAAGCAAAAGAAATGCAAGAAAGCAAACTGGTTATCTGAAGAGGCTTTGCAAAATAGCTGAGGAAAGGAGGATGGCAAAAGGTATGGGGGAAAGAGAAAGGTACAAGGTTCTCAATGCGGATTTTCAGAAAATAGCAAGGAGAGATAAGAATGCCTTCCTGAACATACAGTGCCAAGCAGTTGAGGACAACAGCCAATTAAAGAACACTGGAGCTCTGTATAAGACAATCAAAGATATCAAAGGAAGCTTCTGTGCTAAGCTGGGCGTGATAAAGGACAAACAAGGCAAGGACCTCACTGAAGCCTCAGAGATAAAGAAGAGGTGGCAAGAATACACAGAAGAACTGTACAAGAAGGACCCGAATGTGCAAACCCAACATAAGACGGTTGTGATTACTGATCTCGAGCCGGGCATCCTGAAGAGTGAAGTTGAATGGGCCGTAGCCATCCTTGCTAAGAACAAAGCTAGCGGAATTGATGGCATTCCAGCTGAGTTGCTTCAAAACCTCAACCATGACACTGTTAACATTCTGCATACATTATGTCAGAAGATTTGGACAACCCTGCAGTGGCCACAGGATTGGAGGAGGTCAGTTTATATCCCCATTCCAAAGAAAGGCAGTGCCAAAGATTGTTCCAACTACCGCACGATCGCGCTTATTTCGCATGCTAGCAAGGTGATGTTGAAAATCCTCCAAGGTAGGCTGCAGCAGTATGCGGATCGGGAGCTTCCGGACGTGCAAGCTGGGTTTCGCAAGGGCAGAGGAACTAGAGACCAATTGCTAACCTTCGCTGGATCATGGAAAAAGCAAGAGAGTTCCAGAAACCCATCTACTTCTGCTTTATAGATTATGCGAAAGCGTTTGACTGCGTAGATCACAGCAGATTGTGGCAAGCTCTCCAAGAGATGGGAGTTCCAATTCACCTCATCTGTCTCCTCAGGAACCTGTATGAAGGGCAAGAGGCCACAGTCAGAACTGGGCATGGTCTTACTGATTGGTTTCCGATCGAGAAAGGAGTGAGGCAAGGCTGCATACTGTCGCCCTGCCTATTTAACCTATATGCAGAGTGCATCATGAGGAAGGCCGGTCTGGACGAGTCTTCAGCTGGAGTGAAGATTGCTGGAAAACGTATCAACAACCTTAGATATGCGGATGATACCACTTTAATGGCAGAAAGTGAAGTGGAACTCAAGAGACTTCTGATCCGCGTACAAGAAGAGAGTGAGAAGTTTGGGCTTAAACTGAACATTAAAAAGACAAAGATCATGGCGTCTTGCCCTATCAAGTCCTGGAGCATCAATGGACAAGAAGTGGAAGCTGTGACAGATTTTCTGTTCTTGGGCTCCAAGATTACCTCGGAAGGAGACTGCAGCCATGAAATTAGGAGACGCCTGCTTCTGGTAAAGAGAGCAATGGTTAGCCTTGACCGCCTAGTAAAGAGCAGAGACATTAGTCTCCCAACCAAGATCCGTATAACTCGTGCTATGGTCTTTCCAGTTGTGATGTATGGATGCGAGAGTTGGACTGTGAAAAAGGCTGACCGCCGAAGAATTGACGCGTTTGAATTGTGGTGCTGGCGAAGACTCAATCTTGAGAGTTCCTTGGACTGCCAGAAGATCAAATCAGTCGATATTGTCGACCATAAACCCTGACTGCTCATTGGAGGGTCAAATTTTAAAGTTAAAGCTCAGCTACTTTGGTCATCTGATGAGAAGAGAGGAGTCGCTGGAGAAAGATTTGATGTTGGGAAAGGTTGAGGGTCGCCGGAGAAGGGGTAGGTAGCGAATGCGTTGGTTAGATGGCATCCTCGAGGCACTGCAGATGAAGTTATGTGATGTTAGGAAGATAGTGAGAGACCGGAAAGCGTGGCGTGACATGGTCCATAGGGTCACGAAGAGTCGGACACGACTGAACGACTAAACTGAACTGATATAAGAACCAATATAAGAAAGGTGCACAATGAGCCTGTCTCCTCTGGTGCGTACATGCACCTGACAGCACGCACTTGTACCCGAGAACAACAAACGAACAAACAAAAAAAAAGGGAAAAGAAAACGCTTTGTCAGGGGTTGTCGATGACACCGCTCTCAACGACCTTGTAATAGGGGGTTGTGCGCTGCGAAAGTTAGTAAAGCGGTGCCAGCTGTCGGCTACACGGTCTGTTTCCTGGACTTCCTCTTTCACACAGTTCCAGCTCTCACTGTGCGGTTTCAACGTTTCATCAAATGGGTTGAGTAGCGAGTCAGTTTGGAGCACGCTGTCTCACGTATAATTTTGCCGCTGTTACCATTCTTTATTGCGAAAGCAATACTGTTCGTAGTTTGAGCCTTCAGCGTGGAACGGCGGTGACCACCATTGACATTTGACCTTTAGACAACCCGCGTAGACGACCCCAGGCTGGCAGGAGCTGCCAACTTGGGTATCTCGTTTCACATGGGACGCTTATGTTTGTTAGAATCAGCCTACCAGGACTTTGGCATTTCGTTACCCCTCTAGGCCACCAAGGCACATTCATACGGCTTGGTTAAAAAGCGGAGCTTTATGTGTGGGCTGGGGATGAAGAAGAAGAATTAGAAGAATGCTCGGTCACCCGCAGCTACTGCTTTCACTCAATATTCGGTTCAGCAGCGTTAAACTCTTCTAATTTTTTTCATAGATTCTTGGCTTTTGGAAGGGAATTAATATAAGAGTAAAAGATTTCACGTGTGTATACACCTCCGACGGGCGAGGACGTGCGGCGCAGCAGCCAAACGCTCGAGAGAAAACATCCAAACTGCGTCGCGCACCACAAAGTGACAAACGATATTGGGACACCAGGTGCATTGACACCCTAGCCACAGGGGTAGCCTAACCGCAGTCATTCTTACCCATGGTTACCGAACGTAACAATGGTTATCGTGAATGATGGTTCACCGTTGTCACGTACACGAGCTGACACGCTGTTGGTTATACGGCTGCCAATGGCCTCTTGATTGCTATAAACGATCTGGCGCGATCGTCGACAGAGCAAGCTGAAATTGCAAATATTTCAGTTATTTACAGAGCTCCGCTTAGAAAGCCATCCCAGGACGCGATGGCGTCATCAAACAGCAGCACTGCCTCCGTTGACGATTATTCCGCAAACTGTCCGCACCAACACCTCTACACATGCATCCCGAGCGCCGGCGTTCGAAAAAATAGCGTCGAAAGTGAATCCTCTTAGAGGTCACTGACCCATATATATCGAGTTGCTCGTAGAAGTGATTGCTGTGATTCAGTCAAGTTCCTGCTTACAACCTCATAGCAGCTGCGGTCGGTGCGGCGCGGATCACTCGGTCAGGTTGTATGCTATCTCCGCTGCTGCGGCGTCGCTGAACTTAATGGTATCCTTATTTTGTTACGAAGTAGTAGGGCTGAAAATAAGGCAGTGCCATGTGTAGACTTCTGTTTTTGCGCTAGCCACTTCCAAAGTGCCGTTCGCCGTGGCTTCGATGTGAAACAAACTAGGCCTGACGATTAGGAACGCATGGCCAGAGCGGCGGTCACCCACAGCGCTCGCGGGTGGCACCGCTGCGGTAATATCGAGGCATCCGGTGCTACGAACATGTTTACTTTTGTGCTACGACTGAGGCCGAACCATTTTTTGACGTACCGTCTTTGCCAAAAATAAAAAGGCTGCATGTTTTGTTTCTCACTTGTATTATAAAGCCAATAAAAATTCCCAGAGGATCCCAACTCACCAACTCAATAAGGTGTAAGTAGACGTGCTCGCCTTTACTTTGCAGATATTTAAAACTTCAGATAAAGTATGAATTTATTACCCAGAATTGTGGCTCAACAAGCACAAACACAAGCGAAGAGACACAACACACGCGCACACTACCAACTGTAATATGGATCTGAAAACACTTCCTCTTCACCACTCCTCTTCTTCTGCACTCAAGTACATCTCATCTTCCTCTTCTTTGCCAAGGGGATATTGGCACTTTCTTCCCCACAGAACATAAACATCGTCGAAGCATGGCAGTCACCAATTTCACACTCATTTGCTTCTCCACACCTCTGCTTTGACCAGAAACTAATACCACGCTGGACAGTCACAAAGACCACCACATAGTCACATAGTCACACTAATAACAACCACCACCACATATGTGCAGTAGGACATGTCCATCCACAACACATCACTTGGAAAGTCCCTATGTATTGAAAAACTATAACCTGCCAACATGTCCATCCAAAAAACATCACTTGTAAAGTCCCTATGTATTGAAAAAACTGTAACCTGCCAACATGTCTACGAACATGCCATGCTTGGACGATGTTTATGTTCTGCGGGGAAGAAAGTGCCAATATCCTCTTGGCAAAGAAGAGGAAGATGAGAAGATGTACTTGAGTGTAGAAGAAGAGGTGTGGTGAAGAGGAAGTGTTTTCAGATCCATATTACAGTTGGTAGTGTGCGCGTGTGTTGCGTCTCTTCGCTTGTGTTTGTGTTTGTTGCGCCACATTTCTGGGTATTATGCAGCACCAACTAGCCCCTCAAGCCGTCATTTTGAGAATTTAGTACCATACGGCCGAGAAGCAGACCCTGCAGCCTGGTTACTTTTGGCAAAGACGGTACGTGCTATTATAACGACACGCCACGCAAACGGTACTGCAAAGACGGGATGGGGCTAGTACGCTGTTTCTACGGCGTACTACGGCGTTCTACAGCGTACTTGACGGCGCGCGCTTTCTGATATATAAAATAAAAACACCCGCTGCAAGATACGCGAAGTGGAGCTATTGTTCAATATATCGGCATACCGAGAATTTATTTGCAGTACCTTCGCCAAATTTTAAGAATTTGCTTTAGTATCTTGTTAAGGCGGAGCTTAGGTGTTCCAGAATGCTTTAATCAAAGGCGACTTAACACCGAACTTACTGCAATTAACCTATTTGGAAAACAGGCACTTTTTTTAAAACAATGTGTGGTCTTTTTAGCACTGGCTGCGTATGTTCGGTTAACTATAGTCGAACGTTAAGAATTTGGCAGACAATCGCTGCCAGCGGAAAGCCACAGCGTAGCAGATATATTATTAACAAGCTTTAATAATTCTAACCATACATAGTGGTTTCAAGTAACTACTGTTTATAGACTTCGTATTGTCAAAAAAAAAAATGCCCCTTCACCAGCGAAGTGAAAAGGAAACGGGAGAAATCGTACGCGCATGTCTGTCAAATTCGCGCGCCATTCAAACGACTACAGCGACGCTTCTCGGCGCTCTCCGCAGGTAGCTATCGGTTTTTCTCCTCGCCGAGCAACAACCGTCTCCGGCGTGGTCTAGTGGCTAGGATATCTGGCTCTCACCCAGAAGGCCCGGGTTCGATTCCCGGCGTCGGAACAAGTGTAGGTCTCATGGTGTAATGGTTAGCACTCTGGACTCTGAATCCAGCGATCCGAGTTCAAATCTCGGTGAGACCTGCCCTTTTAATTTTCAAATATAGAGCGGATAATGCGTAAGGTGTTCGTGGTTTTATTAGTTTTCTTTTTTAATTTAGTGCTTCGATTAGCACAATGAGTACAGAATCTACCCATCCTTCATCAAATATTTTTCAGACATATATTACATTTACATTCTTTTTTGTTAAACTATGTTCACACAGCATCATCTAGAATACACGGTTTTTAAACGCTAGATTTTTTTTTTCTCTTATACGGATGATCATTTAATATAAGAATATTATGTTGGCATCATTCGCAAATCATAGACTGAAAACTTGAAATCGTGGAGACAAGGGTGTTGAAAAGATATATGAAAGAAAAAATTACCGACGATTACGTTACTTCCTAATGCGAAATTTGAGCGCAGCAAATAAGCTGTTTCACCTTTTCGATAGATTGAGGCAAAGAAATCGAGCAACACATGTATGCGCTATCACAGAATTTTTCTTTTATTTTTCACACGTATTCCTTTAACAAAGACTCCACTAACAGTTCTTGACAGTCATGAAGGAAGCTTTGTGGTCGGAGAAATAGACTGATATATGTTCGACTTGGTACACCAATGCTTGATTCTCAAAGACGAGATCTATACAAGTGCCTCGCGAGGTTGTCACAGCCGTGGGACGCGTTACGAGCGAGAGGAACGGTATACGAAGAGGCATCCGTGTGCTGTGCGATGTCAGCGCACGTTAAAGATCCCCAGGTGGTCGAAATTACTCCGTAGCCCTCCACTACGACTCCTCTATCTCTCTTTCCACTTTCACTCTCGCCTTCCTCCCTTCCCTTACGGCTTGGTTGCGGTGTCCACAGAAAACAAGTGAGACAGTTACCGCGCCTTTCCCTTCCTATAAAAAATAAACCAGTTTTTCTACGCGGTCATGCCCCGCCGGGGTGGTACAGTGTTAAGACGCCCGACTACTGTCCGGAATACCCGGGTTCGAACCCGACCTCGGCGGCTGCGTTTCGATGGAGGCGAAACGAAGAGGCGTCCGTGTGCTGTGCAATGTCAGCGCACGTTAAAGATCCCCAAGTGGTCGAAATTACTCCGTAGCCCTCCACTACGGCTCCTCTTTCTCTCTTTACACTTTAACTCCCACCTTCCTCCCTTCCCTTACGGCGCGGTTCAGGTGTCCACAAACTCGTGTGACAGATACTGCGCCTTTCCCTTCCTGTGAACCAATTATTATTATTATCTACGCGGTCACGTTGTCTTGACTCGCTAGCGGCGGCAGCGGCATCAGACAGTCGCTGCTAGCGCTTCCTCCGGCGACCCCTCCCCCCCCAATTCCCCTTCCTTTCCTTGTGTTCTCCGGCTGCTCTGCGCTTCCTGCGAGGCTTCGGTTGCCAAGCGCCGGCTCGAACTGGGGGGATGAAAGTGGGGAGGCGCTGGTTACGAGGCCGACGCCGACGCCGACGCGAAACCCAGGAACGAGCGCCAAAGAGCTGCGCTCTAAAAAATAATCAGAGGGTCTCGTAGATGTCTCTTAATAGGAGAATGGCGAAAGCGTGCCCTTCCTCTCCTATCATTTCCTTCTCGTCGTTTGCCTCTTATCGGCTTCGTTGCAATGCTACATATAATTGTAATTGATTTACAGGAAAGTAAAGGCGCGGTATCTGTCGCACTTTTCTTTGACAAGTGGGAGTTTTGACGGTACACCATCGCTCCTGTTGCGTGGCGTTCCTCGGCGCGCGTTCAAGAATGCGATTACAGATGGCAGGAATGCTAGACAAGTACACATCTCGCGAAATCTCGCGGATTATGACAGATCTCGCACACAAATCTCGTGCCAATTGTCGCGCACGAGATTTCGTTCCATGAGCCTAGAAAAGCTTTCGCCTTAAAAAAGTTGTCTTTTAAACCGCGTATACCTTGTGTTCTTAGCAAATTTTCTTACCGATTGGAAGCTAGGCACTTGTAAAGGTCTTTTAGTGCATCCCTTGAGTTTAGTTTAGTAAGCTAAGCTTTATAAAACAGAGAGACATGCTTGTGGAAGGTATAACGTTGACGTGAGTTTCGCGCTGTGTGATTTGGTTATCGCAGCCACAGCGCCAAAGAGCAGAGATAAATAGTGATGCAAGCATAAAACACCCTTTTGTGGCTTTGCATGGCGTCCCGTAACGTTGCACGGGTAGTTTATAGTCTATCTGTTTTCTTTGCACGTACGAAGGAAATTAAGGGCGTCTGACGTAATGTGCCTTTCCTAAACGAGCACTAACTTTTGGAGTTAAGGACTTTTTCTATGAGGAAAGATGTCTTTTCTTAACGCTTTATGCCTTAATGTTACAGACCGCCTTTCACTTTTTTCCAAGGCCTTTCGTTGGAGTCTGTTGTATCCATTAGACAACTCGTCTCAAAAATAAATCCAGAAATATTCCCGATTCCTTCACTCTACGAACGTGGCAGGAAGCCAAATGCTCCGCGCAGCATTAAGGAGACTCGCAGATCCGCGAAACACTCGCCTCAGCGCTCTTAATGGACAACACGCAAGTGGAAAGTTTCACGGTAAGCTCTTCAAGAAATTTCGACACCGAAATTATTGAAATACGCTAACTAAATGCGAGTCAGTGAGCGTATTAGCGCCGGATGTTGCTGTCAGAAATTTTTGTTTTCAGCAAGCTTTAGTGGTAGAATTTGGAGAAAATTTAATTTCTCAGTCACATGAAATTTTAAGAACTGAAGTTCTCGCACTCTTTACAGATTTGCTGAGTATTCTATCTGATGTAGGGAAACAGGGCATGGAGCACGGAGTTTGAGGACTAACTGAGTGAATTTTCGCTTTTTGTGTAGAACACAGCTTGTGCGCAGAGTGAGTGAGTGAGTGAGTGAGTGAGTGAGTGAGTGAGTGAGTGAGTGAGTGAGTGAGTGAGTGAGTGAGTGAGTGAGTGAGTGAGTGAGTGAGTGAGTGAGTGAGTGAGTGAGTGAGTGAGTGAGTGAGTGAGTGAGTGAGTGAGTGAGTGAGTGAGTGAGTGAGTGAGTGAGTGAGTGAGTGAGTGAGTGAGTGAGTGAGTGAGTGAGTGAGTGAGTGAGTGAGTGAGTGAGTGAGTGAGTGAGTGAGTGAGTGAGTGAGTGAGTGAGTGAGTGAGTGAGTGAGTGAGTGAGTGAGTGAGTGAGTGAGTGAGTGAGTGAGTGAGTGAGTGAGTGAGTGAGTGAGTGAGTGAGTGAGTGAGTGAGTGAGTGAGTGAGCGAGCGAGCGAGCGAGCCAGAGAGGGTTGGAACCTGTAAAAGGAACATCTCGGAAGTGCATGCAGCGCAGTTTCTTTCGGCTGGAAGCGATTTCCTGACAAATTCTTCACGCGCCGGCGTTAACTTATACTAGCTAGCCGAAAAAACGCAGCCTGGGTAAAGTAAACAGCACATTGGTTAAAAGTTTCTGCCTCTTTCCTGGATAGGTAAACTAATAAATCAGCATTACTCCGTCTCTGATTTAAAAAAAAAGAAAGAAAAAAAAGAAACAAACGGGGACTCTTGGGCTTCACCTTAAAGCGTTTAAAGCAATGGCGTCAATGGGTGTCGTCAGCGGTCCGCTTTGCAAATAATTTAGCAGAAACAAACTTTAATCTATTTTCATTTGTATTTGACAAAAGCACCGAATTTCTCCCTTTAACTAAGTCGAACAAATGTGTCTATATGGCTTAATGCATAGCGCGTCCGGATTGGGATCCCAAGGTTCAGTCTTATTACACCAGTTTTCGTTTAACGCGATTTACTTAGAATCTTACTTATCAAAATAATTTTGGAGCAACGTGTCTGATGTCATTAAGCACCGTTACGCCCTAGTCGACACCGCTATTACGATTAAGCAAATTCGGAAGGTATCTGCTACCAGGAATTAATGCTAGCAGATCATGTGCGGCGAAGGTATGGCAGGATATGAAAATGAAAAAAGGGGTATTAAGCGCGGGCGCGCACGTGCGCGCACACACACACACACACACACACACACACACACACGCACACACACACACACACACACACGCACACACACACACACACACACACACACACACACACACACACACACACACACACACACACACGCGCGCGCGCACGCACGCACGCACACACGCACGCACACACACACACACACGCACACACACACAAAAAAAAAATTCAGGGGATGAGCGGCTTGTTGTGAGACGTGAAGGAAAGAAGCCAATATATATGCTGCATAAAATAAAAACATATAGTTAACAGGATATCCACAATTAGAAAGCTTTTTTTCCATCAAATCTGAAACCAATGAATCTAATAATATAAAAAATATGGGCAGAGACACTTGAGGCTGTTTGTCTGCTTCGCATACCATGGCTGGTTGCGACGCGTGGCGACGACTACGGAAGCACTCCTTCCGCATCCTAATACACCCGTGAATACGAATGCGACACCTGCATCCCAACAGCTAGCCAATCAGCGCACACCGCATGCCACGTCGAGTCATTTAACTCGACTAGTTTGATGCACTGCGGAATCTCGGTGGCACAAAAGCAACACTGCCTGCTTGCCGCAGTCGAGGAAAAGGATATGCGCGAAAGGCACATCAGAAGTGTTTGACGCGTGACGCGCGTCCTAAAATGCATACCTCGCAGTCAATACCCAATACTTCACTCCCTGTACTCTCCACTTCCAAAAAAGAAAAAAGGACCACTACAGGAAGAAAAACACAAGGTTTTAGATTGGCTTATCACGTGGACTTCCCACGTATAAATGTATACACGCGAATGATGTTCGAGCTTTTTCGTTTATTGTTTCTTTGTGAGGCCTCATAGTAAACGAGTGGGACAACTACGCGCACGCGTGCGTCTCTGACAGAGCCGGAGACTATTTTCTTTCGTCGGGCGATGCTTTCTCTTTTCGCATAGAAACAAAACGTCCAAATTCGTCGAACAATAGTATACTGCCGCGACCTACGTGAATGTGCGTGCCTTTCTTTCAGCAGCGAGAACCTGTTTTAGGAGCATTTTGCTCATCATCAAGCTTCTTTGTGCCGGCGCGCAAAGCGGCGTCTTATTCCGGGACGTTTTCTCCACTGGGTGGAGAGCTTGAGAAGCAGTTGCTCGTTGGCTTTCTCATTCTTTGGAGAGTTCGACATATGTACTGCTTGATGTGCCGGCCGTATAATGACCACCGTCTTTCCTGTTAGAACGGCTCGTCGCCACGCCAGAGACGGGGGTTTGTCTAAAGACGAGCCAAAGAGGACAAAAGTAGAAGCGAACACGGAAGCCTGACGTATCCTTAACAGCGGACAGCGCATTTACGCCGAGGAAACGTAAGCGTCAAAGCCGATCAGACTGCTCAGACAGCATCCACTCTGACGGCTGGCTTGTAGAGCTGATGGCCTTTTGAGCCCGGCAAACACGGAAAGAAGGAGCAGGGGTGGTGGGAATGGTACTCACAGAGAGACATGTCCCACAAGAAAATTTTGAAAGTCCCTTTCAGGGCAGACACTGAGGCAGGCCCGGTAGATGCGTGTCTTTGCGCTAAGAACTGCTATTTGCGCGAGCATCAAAAGTGAGACGATTTTGATACTGCATAATTAAGCTAAGGTTCGCTGTAACCAGATCTCTCTCTGGTTCCTTGCTCTGTTCCTTGCGATGTAACGGATAAGAGGGAGGGGAGGGGGGATTCCGTGCCACATATCCATGGCTGTTAGAGTTTACTGAGGAAAAAAATGTTAGAGCCGCTGTTTTAGGCGACTAAATTCACTGGAAGCATTTCTTTTCCTATACCGCTGGCTGCAATGCGGTCAGTGGGGCATTGCATCAATTCTATCAGTGCTAGAAGGAGTATCCTTACACATCTATTTATACAATAAGTAGTAAGTTGATTACATTCTTTCACTAACCGCGAATCATAAATCTAAACATTGGCCCTGGATTTGCCGCTGACTTGAAAAAGTTGTATACATATTGTCACGTACACGGTGACTAAGGATACCAATGATAGCAGGGGGTAGCCCAGACACAACAACACAGCAGCACAGACGCAAACGTCAAGCGACAATTTGTCGTCCTCTTCAACTTCGTCCTCCTTTCACACCTCAGTCATGCGCCACCTGGCAACGCTAGGTGGCAATATATAGCGGATTTTCGTGTGTAGGAAACATAATAGTCACTAGAACAATTGTTTCCAGGAATGGAAGCAGCCATTCAGAGGTAGATTTAACGCTCAGCGGGTCACCCTTCCTCCTTATCAAAGCGAAAAAAAAAATGGCATACAAAGCCCATGCTGAAGCCCATTTTGTCGAGCACAAAAAAGTGCAAGAAATGCACGTTTCAATTAAGGACCCCCCCTCCCTTCTTCACTCTTTCCCCCAAAAGCCCAATCCAACAGCAACCCATAAATCCTCTCCCACTTATATTGGGCTTCCTGTGAAGGAAGCTTTGCTTCCAGTGACTTTAAGCAAAAATAACTCAGTTTAAATGCCGCATATCATGCGCAACTGATATTAGGCACTCCGAAACTACACTGCTCGAAGAATCAATATCATAACGGCCCAATTATTTATTTATTTGCAATACTGCCAGTCTCTAGTTGAGACCTAGCAGGTGGGCATTACATTCATAATATCTACAAAATGATGATGACAAGAATTAATCAGCTCTACAAAAATACAGTAATAGGCAATTCTTAAAGCACAAAAAATAAAAATGTGTTATCAAATTTGTACAAACAGCTCGCAAATAAAGAACACATACAAGTTCAAAAGCGAAACAATGGGATAACAGGCTGTCGACTGCGTTAAACAAGCGAATTATCTACTACTCTGTCCTTATTAAGAGCGTGTTCAAAGGAAACTCGGAGCCGGAATTTTACAACTGACATTTATGTGATCCATTAAACTCCATCCACGGTTAATACGATACACTGCACATTTTCCGTCCTTTGCCATTATGCCTATATTACCGAAAAAGCCAAATTGCCAACGTACTTACATGCTGTGACGCTCACTGCGGACTTAGTCAGAGGCGGCGTTTCATACGGATTCCAGGAGCGAATTTCATTTTGACAACCGACTGGCTGTTGTTAACGTGACTTGCATTCACACTTCTTTTCCATGCATGCCTGGCATCTTTGCTTGAATGTGCAAATAAGATACGGCTGGTCAACACAAAGGGAACGATGTGCACGTAGCACTCGTAACGCTGAGATATTTGACGCAGTCGAGGCCGTCTGCGTGGATTCTAGTTACACGCCACTGTATATGCAGGGGACCTTCACAGTGTCTGTGCATAATAGGCGTCCAAGGTCACCGGAAGAGTGCGGGACGAAATACAGCCATTGTAAGGACACCGCGAATCCGGGCGCGGTCATCTAGTGCTCACCGCCAAAGTGCTGCGTGACATGAATAAAGAAACAGAAGGCCGAGGAACCAACATTCGGAAACTAAAAAGGAAGTGC
>NC_139346.1:165982649-166082649 GCF_055883805.1 Amblyomma maculatum | reverse complement strand
GTAATTATAGGGAGGTCTATCGGTTTGAGTGAAACCTGCTGTAGTATCCAATGTCCTTGTTTGGTGCAAGAAAGACGTGCCATTTGCCGGTCGCGATGTTGTTGTATGAGGTCTCCCAGGGGCAAGAACAGCCCCGTAGAGTATAGGCGCTCCGTGGACGTATGTACAGGGACGTTAAGGGCGGCCTTGTACAATATGTGAAGCGCAACCCCAATCTGATGTCTTTGGTGACGAGTTAGTGTAAGGTAAGGAATCGTATATAAAATTTTGCTAAGTGCTAATGCGTGGACAAGCTGCCTGACTTGACCCTCGCGTAGCCCGGCGTGCTTATTGACTATGCGGCGAACTAGATGCGTAAGCTGATTGCAAACTTTAACGGTTGTAGATACATTGGCCCGATTGGTTGACTCATGGATATGAAGTCCGAGGATCCGGCAGGATGATACACGAGGGATGGGGTGACCTGCCATTGTGAGAATGATCAGCTGGTTATGTTGGCGTTGATAGCGAGTTTTTGCAATCAGAAGCAATTCGGATTTTTCAGGTGCGGGAGATAGCCCTACTTTATCAAGGTAACTAACGACTGCATCGATACCTTGCTGTAGGGTCTCCTCTACAGCTCCAGGAGACCCAGAAGTGCACCAAAGAGTAAGGTCGTCTGCATAGAATGTGTGTTTTAGGTTTGGAATAGACGCTAAAATACGAGATAGAGGAGCCATTGCAAGGTTAAAAAGGGTGGGTGACAGAATAGCGCCCTGAGGAGTACCACGTGTGAGGGGGAAAGGATCAGGTATCGAATCGGAGAGACGGAACTTGGCGGTACGGTCGCGGAGAAATGCTGTGAGGTAGCCATACATCTTTGGACCACAGCCAGTAAAGGCAAGGATGTTTAATAGAGGATCGTGGGCAAGGTTATCAAAGGCTTTTCGCACATCAAGGGCCACTATGGCTTGGATCTGGGAAGTGGGCGGAGGGTCAAATTCGTGCATGAGGAGAAAAAATAGGTCCTGAGTAGACACACCTTTTCGGAAGCCAATTTGTTGAGGGGGAAAGAAATCTATGGATTCAAGATGAGTCTCGAGCCGATTGAGCACCATCCTCTCCATGGTTTTTCCCAGGCATGATGTTAATAATTGATGTTGTGATTTAATTGTCTTTGAAGTGGAGAAAATTACGTCATGGAGAAATTACGCGTGAAAGGCGCACGTTTACATAATAAAGAGCTTGGTATTCATTTGAACAATCATCACTTCTCTAATTTATTGGCTCCGTTGATTTTCAGGTCTCTTTGTGATGATTAGCTTAATAGCGTTTTCTGTAGAGCAAAGCTATCGCCGGTTGGCATCAGGTAAATATTGCGCCGTGCAGTACCCTAGACTGGAAGTAGACGAATTATGTGACAACGTTCTTGCGAAAATCTAAGAAAGACTACTTCGAAAATGTACGTATTGAAGGATCTGGCCACAGTGACATTATATGGCGCGAGATTAACCATTTATTAAAACTAGGCACAAAACAGAATGAGTGCTTAGAAATCACAATTAACAATCTGCATTTAACTCGTGCTGAACTAGCACGTCATTTCAATAAATATTTTTTTACATATCTTGCAAGCAGTAATCACAGTGGAAATGCAAAACGCTTTTTAGGTGTCCCTAATGCAAACTCCGGTTTCCTTGAACCAGTTGCGCCTTAATAAAATAATTGTTTCTATGTCTTGCAAAAATATCAAAACGCGATATATAGACGGGCTAAGATATCAGGCCTATCAAGTATGTTGTTGACATCCTTGTGAAGGTTATTACTCATACTTTCAACCTCTGTTTAGGTTTTGGAACTTAATATGCAACGAGCAAAAGTGGCATTCTTACACAAATCTGGAAACAAAAATAAGCTCTAGGATTACTGCCCAGTTTCTGTGCTACCAGTCATCTCCAAGAAATGTGCAAAAAAAAAAAATCATCTCTGAAAGGATTAAGTCATTGCGTGATAAACACAATATACTGTCAGAGCGCCAGTCTGGCTTCCGTCGAAACATGTCTACTTTATTGGCTTTCCTAACCACACAAAGATTTCCTAATCAACGAAATCGAAGAAAAAAAAAAAACAGGTTAGCGTTAGGTGCTTACATAGATTTTCAAAGGTTTTCGACCGAATAAATCACAATACTCTTTTTGCCAAATTGGGACACCAAGGTTTCCGTGCCACTCTCCTTGCACTTCTAAGGTCCTGCTTAGAAATCAGAAAACAATCAGCCTCTATAAGAGAATAGCAGTCTCCGTTATGGAGCATGCATCTGGATTATTGCAGAGCAGTGTCCTCGGGCCACTGATGTTTAATATATACATCAATGCTATAATGTGAATATGCCAACAAGCTTCGTTTGTAAGCTACGCAGATGACCTTTTCTTCTACGCCTTTTCTTCAGCCCCGCCGGTTTGGTGCAGTGGTTCGGGCGCTTGACTACTGTGCCCAAGAATACAGGATCGAATCCGGCCTCGACGGCCGCTTTCCATGGAGGCGAAAAGCAAGGCACCTGTGTGCTGTGCGGCGTCAGTTCACGTTAAAGAATCCCAGGTGGTCAAAATTTCCGGAGTCCTCCACTACGGCGTCTCTAATAGCCCGAGTCGCTTTGGGACGCTAAACCCCTTAATCTAACCTTTTCTTCAATGTAACAATATATGCGAACTTGAGAAATTAGGAAATACTGCAGTGAATGAATTATGAAAATGAAGCAGATACAAATGCCTAGAAATAAACAATAATAGAACTAAGATTATTATGTTTGCATCATCGCAAAAGATAAACACTATGTTAACCTCTACTTAGGGTCTGAGAAAAATGGAAACAACAAAAGAAGTCGAACCACTCGCCGCGTCACCTTTAAAAAAAACTTGATCTGGGATACGCATGTAAATTGCGTGATAAAATATTTGACGGACTTGTGGCACATTGTTGATTTAGATATTGAAAAAATTGAAAAAAAAAAATAATTCTATTTCCAGTAATATACAAGAAATGGGCCTCAAGCAAAAAGCTACAGCGATAGCTTGAGAGGTGTACTCCCGTTCGAAATACATCTCGTACAATACAACAATGCTATTTTAGTCCCCACCTGAACTATTGTAATCTTGAATGTGGAACTACATCCCGAACTAATATTAACAAGCTTTTTTCTTTTACAAAAAAAACAAAAACAAAAAAAAACGCCCTTCACCATATATCAGATTTTCTATACGACGCTCACATACGCGAACTGTTACCTTTACTTAGTGTACGTCCTGTTACATATATGTACGAGCTGAATGCCTTGTTACAATCCAGAATACTATTTGAAATACAATCGTGCAGCCTTTTGTTGTCTATGCAATTTATCAAGACCTCTCAAGGTACCGTAAAGTG
This sequence comes from Amblyomma maculatum, assembly GCF_055883805.1. Taxonomy (NCBI): domain Eukaryota; kingdom Metazoa; phylum Arthropoda; class Arachnida; order Ixodida; family Ixodidae; genus Amblyomma; species Amblyomma maculatum. The sequence goes on along the minus strand of NC_139346.1, from coordinate 166,079,247 downwards.
TCAGGACGAAATATATATATATATATATATATATATATATATATATATATATATATATATATATATATATATATATATATATATATATACACATATATATATATATATATATATATATATATATATATATATATATATATATATATATATATATATATATATATATATTGTTGGTGCCATTTTCCTACACAAAACATGGTCAAAAGAGATTACAGCACCGCATGCCCACTTTACTGAACAACTGTCATAATTCAAAAGCAGACATCCGCGGAATGTCAAATAAGCACCTCATTCAGTCGGCTGTGAGCAATAACCCTAAAGCTATAAATCTATATAAATATATATATATATATATATATATATATATATATATATATATATATATATATATATATATATATATATATTGTTGGTGCCATTTTCCTACACAAAACATGGTCAAAAGAGATTACAGCACCGCATGCCCACTTTACTGAACAACTGTCATAATTCAAAAGCAGACATCCGCGGAATGTCAAATAAGCACCTCATTCAGTCGGCTGTGAGCAATAACCCTAAAGCTATAAATCTTATTTCATTAATATTGCAGTATGGCTTGCTTGTTTGGCAATGCGTGCTTGCATTAAAGTGCATCGTATTAAAATGCGGCTCCTGCTTCTATATTTGCCATGTCGTAGTACATCTCTTAATCATGTATACCCAGATGTGTATGTATTTGTCGACGTCCTTAAATGTGCATGATGTTGTTGGTTATTACAGTACAGAGCTTGTATTAGTGAATACGTGCATGTCTGTTTCCGTTTCATATTTTATTGTTATGCGCTTTAGTTATCCGCTGCCAGAAAAGGGAGAAGAACCGCAGTCAAGCTGCGCGAGAAGCAGCTTTTTGTTCTTATCCTTGCATTTATTTCTATACAAAAAGAAATGCTAAATTGAACTGAATTTAAACACGCAGGGATACGAAAATATCCGCTTTGGCGATGTTGCCATCATTTAAAGTGGGTGCGGCATTTATCCTAGGTGTTTGCACCGAGTAAAGACCAAACTCATCCTTTAAAACACCCCCCCCCCCCCCCTTCAGATAATTGAAAACCAATTTGTGTCTTGTGTCTTCTCATGGAGACTTATCTCCTTCTTTCTCGACCAGTGTAGAGCCGTCGTTAAGAAGTCACCTTTAGAGGGCCTGCGAATTCTGCTCACCGCGAGAAATTTGAACATTAAAAACTTGAGGACGGTAGCTATACCATATACGTAGAAGTGGCGCGCTGTGTGGAGCTGCTTTGCCCGTATACAGCGAAATTATGGTCAGCCTAAACTCGTGGTTAAGTCGCTAGCATGTGGTTAAGTCGCTAGCAGGCAGCTAATGCCGCTTCCTTTCTAGCTCTTCCGGCTAACCTAAATACCTGCGTTATAGGAGCCCTGAAGATCCGAACGCTAACAGCTCCGTTAAGCGACCGCGTCGGCGCTCCATTCTTGCCTATATTCCGCCACCGCAACCAGCTGGTTCCGGAACGTGAGAACAGGAACTTTCGGCCCCATAGCGACGGAGTGAAGCGAACGGAATCCGCAAGTGAGACGCCGATCAGCGTCCTGTCCCCGTTTTCTCGCAATGCGCGGACGGCAACGATCGAGGTTGTTTCGGCAGATGCCACTCTCAATCTGGTGGCGTCCTTATGAGTGATGATCCAGCTATGTCGAAGGGCAAGTGACTTGCGTATCATATATACAGCCTCTCCTCCTCACTAGTTATTGCTCCCTCGATTTCAACTTAGCAGTTATGCCCGAGCGAGTCTCCACAACGCTGATTTTTACTTCTATTGTCGATGTAATTGTGTTAGACTTCCTGCTTATATTTAAACAGATGGCGTCCACAATAAAACGGCATGAAAACGCAAAAACACACTTGTATGCTGTGTCAGTGCACGCCAGAGAATCTCAGATGATCTAAATTAAATCGCCGGTCTTTACTGCTGAATCTCTGATAGCTATATACGCATCTTAATCAGCGACGTTAAACTCGACACTCCGAGCCGTCTTTAGCGTGACAATGCTGCTACAAACGGCACAGTGTGTCGGCTTTAAGATCTCTAATTAAGATGCGTATCCTTATATGGCTACTACAAATTACATTAATATTATTGCTAAAAGATGTAGTGATATATAGCTCTATATTAATTTCGGCCATCTGGTGTTTTTTGACGTGCTCTGACATCTTTACAAACTGCACGTGGATTCTCGCATTTCTGCTGTACTCTATAGACAATGCGGATGAGATTCAAACCACGACCTCGGCACTCGAATATTGCAGTTACTGAACAAGCGCTATCGTTGATGTTACGATTTATTCTGCATTTCCTCCGGGATTATATGCGAGATGTGGTTAGCTGTCTAAATGCTATGCGTGTTGTTTGAACGCGATGCACAAGACTCGTGGTAATCAGCATTAAGGGGTGTGCAAGTTCAGCCTGCCCTGTTGCCATGTCAAGTATAAGTACATGCACGCTTTTACTCTGTGAGAAGTCGGAAGCGTGCGCTTCCAACATGTTCGGAGCTAGTGGTGAGCGGGAACGTCGTCTCACGGGATCGTATCAAATATTAGCTCCAGCCGCTGATGATCCAGATGAATAATGCGTCCGGTATAGACTATGTATATTTAGGTTACTAAAACAGACATCGAAGTTTGCTGGTACAGGACGTGGGAGAAATGATCCCCTTTAAATAGATGTATGCGGCGTCCAGCCTTGCACTATAGTACTCGTTTTGCGAGCACCCGTGAAACATGCCCCCGGTGTCTAAATGGGCAGAAAAAGAATATGACAGAGAAAGGCAACCCGAAACTTATCCCGCAAGGTTAGTAAGAGAACGAAAAAAAAAAACAGGAAAATAAGCAGCCCAGAAGTAGAGCGCTCTCTAAACGCAACGAAACGCAGACTGGCATGCGACGCCCTATATAACGCGTGCATGTTTTACAGCATCGCAATCTGACGAGCCACCGATACTGATCTTAATAGGTCCTCGCGCTCATCCCAGGATGACTTCGGAAAAAAAAAAAAAGGGGGGGGGGGGGGGGGGGGGGGGCGTGTTCGAACACTGCACGAGATGGCGCTTACGATAGGCCGAATAAAGCAAACATTCGCTTCGGAGTTTGTGGGGCCGTGAGAGCGGATGCGCAAACGGTGAACTGATTCGGTGGTCGGCTAATGGAGTGTATAAAGCAAGTGGTCGACCAACTAGGCAAGTACCAGCCGCCTAGACCATGATTTGGTGGCTGTATGTTTCTACTTTTACTTTACATTACTTAAAATGCACTGAAATCATTGGCGACCAAGCGAGATGACTATACAGGGCAAAATATACAAATACAGCGAAGGGCTAAATGAGTATGCAAAAAAAAAAAAAAGAAAGAAAAGTGCGTTGGGACAACAGCGGCATAGCAAAAAAAAAAAAAAAGAAAGAAATCATGAAATAGGCCCTTCAAAACTATACTTTTTGTACACGTATGCGTAGGAGGCATTTGTACCATCCGCGGGAAAGAATTCTGTTTGGAATGCATTATACTAGGTGATTCTCACCCCAAAAAAAAAAAAAAAAAAAAACAAAGTATTGCGCTGTTACTCACCTAATGCTCATAAATGCAAGATTTTAGGCTACAGCCTGTGAAGAATCGCGAAACTTGCTTGAGCCTTGTGGCAAAAGCAATGAGGTTTCTTCGACTGAGTACAAACTCGTCAATAGAATTTCTCCAAATGGCACTCTATAAGAAAGGCAGCGCTGACAAAGGAAGATTAGAAAAAGACACAACTGCGTTTTGGTTGGAGGCAGTTCGTTTTTTTTTTAGAAAACCGTTAACTACAGCGTCTACTGAAAACAGAATAGCTACGCATTGATGGATTTTGTCGGCGTTCGAAGAAGCACTGAAAAAGGCCAGTGCATTTTTTTACAAAGCTTGCGTTGTAACCCATGCAAGCCTCCCGCTTACGCAAAAAGGCGAAATTTACTTTCACTGCAAGAAAATCCGCAGCCAACCAATTTGATTCTGTTACAATATAGCAAGCAATCTCTACCTGACACGCACATATGAATCAGTGGATATAGCAGTAGCCTACACTCGCGTTTAGATCACTTTGCAATAATTATGCAAGAATGCTGAATATAGCCTCCTTACACACAGTATTTGTATGGCTCTATACTATCCTCAGCCGTTTCAGCTTCGCGCCATGCGCAGCCCGACGGAGACGCAAGTTCCCCGAGATGTAACCAATTCCGTCTCCCTTCGCGGCTGAAAGCGATGCGCAGTCAACCATGCACGCAGCGTCGCCAGCATAGAGACGCAGCGAGGCGAGCAACCGTGGCGGTCGACAGCGTCGAGGATTTCGCTTCGGCTGCGTGCACCTTACTTGCTTCCTGTCGACACGGCTATGTTTAGGCCTGCCTGCATAGTTATGCGCATGCATGAAAAGATACCCGGCGCCGACTAACCCTAACGGCTTTGCTCGAACGGCGCCAACGGCATTACGTTTATCAGTTAAACAACTGATTCTTAAGCAGTCCCGTTCAAACGTAAGTTGGCTACGTGTATGAATTCAGAAAGTGTCAACCGTGACTCTAAGAAATAGAGGTCGCGTGTAGAGCGAAGATATCTCGCTCGGCAGCAGGTCAAGGATAGACACTAAAAACAGCAGAGATGCAGACCGTGACAAAATGTGCGATGGCTCCTTTCGTGGCCTCCTTCCCCACAGTATGTGGTGTTCTATAAGTACGTTTTACGGAGGCTGTGCGGTGGCTCGAGCCTATTAAACAAACACCCTGTAAGCATGAAATGCTTTTAGCATCTATTGTAGGTTTCAAGCTTAGAACACGGCTCCGAACTGGAGGCGAACAAATGCAAACCTAAACGCTAAACAAACTGTCATGGTTCACCTCCTGGTACCTATATGTATACAATATGCGTTGCCACTAAAACAGCGCATGAGTCAACAAATGTCTTCTCTTCCTTCCCTCCGAACAGGCTTCGTGGCGCGAAGTTGAAATGGCATACACCAAACTATCTTGCTTCCCGGTGAACATCTCGACACCGGTGAACATCTGGACCTGCTGCCGCTGAAGCAGCACACCTTTGTGCCAAAACAACTCAGGCTGTGGGACACTCACTTGTTGGGGACTTCGGAAATTCCGATCATTTCGGAATCCTTAAGGTGCACTGCCAACACACAGCACACTGGTGCATTGCTTTTCTTCTCCACCAAAAAGCAGCCGGCGCTGTCGGGACCGAACCCGCGTCCTTAGATCAGCCGCAGCATCGCAGACGCCGTTTCGCGTTTAGAACCGGAACCGAAATTGCACTAAGAAGAAATTCAGCTATAAAATATTTATCGCGTTTTTCTTGCGTATAATATGCATGAATGTTTATGTTCTGTAATATCCTGCGCGTCGTTCCAAAGATCGAACATGAAAAAAAAAAAAACAAATTCGGTGCAGTTTTTGCAATAGCATTGCCACATGGATATTATGTGTTGTTGCCAAGAGCTGATTGTATTTACTTGTGCCAAGTAAGGGGGTCTGATTAGTGGTGCTATGTATAGGGCGAATTAGTGCAGTCATGGAGTTGTGATGCTTATTAGTGCTTATTAGTATTATAGCTAGTAGTGATTTTAACCTTAGTCAAGTGTTATTGAATATTGCTAGCTAGTAGTGATTTTAACCTTAGTCAAGTGTTATTGTAATGTAACGTGTGGTTGCTTTCCACCCTTAGTGTTAGGCGGGCGCATCAGGCACCTTAGCTATTGCACTGAACGAAGGCGTCTCGGTGCTGCATATAAAGATAACGCACCGGCTTGCAACCCAAAGAGCAACAATTTTGTTCCCGCTCGACCACTTTTTCTTCTCCGCACGAGCTTCATCTTTATTAGGAGGCAGTGTGAAACGGTATTTGAATGACGTCATAACTGTGTTGATCAATCAGCGAACATCTTTATGCATCCTAGGTATGGTGCTTAAGAATATCCCTAGGTGCATTCGGTGAATGTGGCTCTAATGCTATGACAATAAAAGACGATGGTGCAATCGCCGATGTTATCGCATGTCATGTGCGGAGTTTCTGTATCGCCTAGCAGAGCGCCTCGAAAAAGGGGGGAGGCTTATCGCATCCTCTGCCGACGGCGGCACAAAACCAGTAAGCTTTCCGAAACAACCAATTATACGCTCGATCGTGGCAGACAGCCTCTTCCGGCAACATCACTCCACAGTCTGGCACTGTCCACACCAGTTGACAGCTATTCTCAGTCAACTTGGGCTACAGCGAGTTAAGTACTACACAGCATACACGCATAATCGTAGTCTTCTCTTTTCACGTCGGACGGTGACAAAGCCGTCGTACGTTTTCAGGTGACTACAGTCACCGGCGCCCAGAAAGAAACTAGAGAACACAGCCCAGTCCTGCTCGTTACAGCAGAAGGAAGTGAGGACTGTTGAAAAGGACGCTATGAAGGGAAAAGTGAAAAGAAGACCTCGAGTAAGCAATGCAGGAAGGTAAAAGGACGGGGGGCGGCGAACTGTGTGAAGGCTTCTTTTCTTCGCTGCGCGAAGACACCAAGCTTCCGAAGGCGCCGCCAACGGCAACGTAACGCCCCCAGCTCCCTTAGGCGGCATCCGCGTCGCCCGTTGCCGCAGAAGCAACCGTCGCGCTTGAATGAGTGGACGGAGGTGCCAATCTGGGTCCACGATCTCGCGACCGGGATAACGGCTGGCCACTGCAGACTCCTGTGGAAGAAAGGAAGAAGAGAAAGGCCTTCCGCCACATCTATTATTTCTTTCCACCACGTATATTTATTCGGACGGCTGCCCACTGTCCTCTCACCAGCGAAGACATCGACAAGACCATGAAGTTCATCGGCTCATGGACGTGCTATCAACGCGGCCAGTGCCGCTTGGAGTTCAAGACGGAGCCGACCTGCGCTTTCCGTAAGCGCTTCCTCGGGGTATACTGTGTACATGTGGTCATCACATCACGGCTGGCGTTAGAAAGAAGTATGAAGGTTGCAGGGCGGTGCGATAGTCTTCAAATCTGCATCCACCACAGGAAAAGCATGGGTGTGACTGTTACGACCAAGCATCCGCAATTGCGCGCTCTATTGTTCGCCTGTGGGCATGGATAAGTTTTGTGAATATGTGGTGATGGTCCAATGGCTCTAAGTGAGCCTGTTTCCAGGAATCCTGTTTTGTAAGCATGTTTTGCTTTGTGGACAACCTGCAAATGCCAAATTGACCCTGTCAAGAGAACGTCTGGAAAAACACAAAGAAACGTCCCCCTGAGGGAAATAGCAGGAAGTGCTTTCTTTCTTTTGTTCACCCTTCCAGTCGAGAAGTGCTATCCTCCAGTGATGAATGCCTCCTATCCAAAGGAGACGACAGAGTGACATGTCCGCTGACGTGCAGGACAAGAAAGGAGCATGACTCATACGGCCATTAAGTGATTTCCCGGGAATGCAGGAAAGATTTGCAATTGTCGAAAAGGGACCATGTTGGGAGCCCTATGCGGCGCCACGTGCACTCGGGTTTCTGAGAAGTAAAACCCCTTGTCAGAACCAGCCTGTGGTTTCTTTGCTGAAGAATAGAAATGTACCTCCTCTCCTCGCCGTTCCCAAGCTTTTCCCGCCAACAAGTGATCACGCCCAACGAATGAATGCCGGACCAGTCAGTGCTTCAGACCATCAGTGCAGTGATGTGTTCGATTGGATGCCGATACCTGAGGGGCGTGCCCTGGATTTGGTTGGTCAACATCTTCAGAGAGGGGCTGGACATAGGGGGGTTTTAAGGACGCTGCAGAGCACGAAATGTCGCTCTGGGCCCTGGGTAAAAGGCTCATCCAGTCGCTTCTCGCTATGAACTCTTAACGCTTGTCATTTTGCTGATGTACCCTTCTTCTTCATGTAAATATTCATGTAAATAAGATTTCTCAAAGTGCCAGTAAACCTGCTTGTAAATATTTTACCTACTCCGAAGATTCAATCCTTCATCAACCCCGAGTCTCTGCACGCTACCAAGTGAAGGCCGGGACGACGTAGCCCCAGCGTCACGACAACTGGTGATCAGCGGTGGGATCTGAATCTACAAGCCACAACATCTGATGACTGGAGGTGGGATCTGAATCTACAAGCACAACATCTGGTGATTGGAGGTGGATCTGAAGCTACAAGCCACAACACCTTGTGATCGGAGGTGGCATCTCAAGCAACAAGCAGGAGCAACAATCGGCCAAGAGGGCAGCTCGGAACATCGATCGCATGTGTGGGTGAGTGCTTGGCTTTTCTTCTGATGTGGACCAGGTTCTAGAACAGGGTTAGATTTTAGAACTGGTAAAGAGAGTGTGGAAACGCCTTTAGGTTGGTAGTTTGCACAGTTGTTTTGGAAGTAGCCGACACTCGGAGCGATCATGGACCTACAAAAGCTGCAGAAACCGGACCTGTTGCTATTGTGTGAGGAATTGGGAATTGATACAAGTGGTTTGGCACGAAAACCCTTGATTATAAAGGCAATCACTGATCTGGGAACCGATGATGAGGAGCTCAGTGAAGCATGGAACCTCATCGGTCAAAAAAAGGAACAGCTCAGACAGCAGAAAGAGTGGGAAAAAGAGGAAAAGAAGCGTGAAAGAGAAGCAAAAAAGCTGGACCAAGAAATTGAGCTCCGGAAATTAGAACTAGAGTTGAGCAAGAGGTCGGGCGATTGTCCCCAGCTAGCGGTACCTCTTCTCAACAAGGAGGCAGATTTCAAGATGTCAAAGTACATGCAGCCATATGTGATATCAGGGATATCGGTCTGTATTTGGCTAACTTTGAGCGAACCTGCGAAAAACTGTCCTTCCAGCGAGACACGTGGTCTCAGAGATTATTGACGGTTCTGCCCTGCGAGGCAGCGGAGGTTGTCGCGCGGCTAAGCAAAGAGGACGCGGACAACTACGAGAAGGTCAAAGCTTGCCTTCTGAGAAAGTATAGGCTTAGCGCCGAGGCGTTCAGACAACGTTTTCGGAACGCTACTAAGTCCAGGGACGAGAGTTACCCTGAATTCCTGTACAATTTAAGAGTTAATTTGGGCGAGTGGCTAAAGAGCACTGATTCCTACAGTGATAGGGACGCTGTAGTCGAGCGAATTCTTTTGGAGCAGTTTTATAACTGCCTCCCAGAAAAAGAAAGAAATTGGTTACAGGACCGAGGCGAAATTAAGTCGGCAACTGAAGCTGCCGAACTTATTGAGGAGTATGCTTCGCGCCGACAATTCAGCAACCCAGCAGTGGATAGGCCCCGCAATCCCAAGTTCAGTGTGAAAAACCGTCAGGAAAGGCACTTTGCTAGAGTTGAAAACGAAGAAATGAAGGTTTCTTCAGGCAGAGTCCCTAGAAAGGACGGCAGTGAGAAAAGTGGGAAGTGACCAACGTGCAGAACACAAAGAATAAGCTTGAGGCTAGGAAGCCGCTCACATGCTTTAGGTGTAATGAGCAGGGTCACATTGCCGTCAACTGCCGGAAAGAAAAGATTGCTTTCTCGTATGTCAGGGACTGCGATGAAAATATGCAGCTTTTAGAACCCTACCTGCATGACCTAGTAGTCAACGGGAAGCCTTGCAAGGTACTGCGCGATTCGGCCGCAACGATGGATGTTGTCCATCCGGCGTATGTATCGCCTTCCGACTATACAGGACAGGGTGCATGGATCCGACAGGTAGTTGAGGAACAGAGTGTGTGCTTGCCGATCGCGAACGTGGTCATCGAGGGCCCTTTCGGCGAATTAACAACCGAGGCTGCCGTTTCAGGAAAGCTTCCTAAGTGCTATCCGTATTTGTTCTCCAACAAATCGGACATGCTGCTGCGAAAGAGGGGCATCCTTTTCGGAGACAGAGTTGTGCAAGCCTTAACACGTTCAAAGGCGCGAGAACTAGCTACACTGCTCATTCCAGAAAAATCCACAGCGGAGGAAACGGCAGTTAAAACAGTGGTAAATGCGGAAGATAGCAGGTCAGAAAACTTTGAGAGCGAGGCATCTCAGATATGTCAACTTGAAAGGGAGCTTGATGAGACGCGGAATGAGGACGTTCTTGAGAGTAACCTCTTGCCGCCAGTGTCTAGTAATCTCACGAGACTTTTAAGTGGAACCCGAGTGGACTTAGCTATAGAGCAAGCCAATGATCCCAAGATACAGGAGATAAGGGAGCGCCACCGCGCCACTAAGACAGCAAACAATATTTCTTTCGAGATGAGAAAGGGAGTGCTGTATCGCTTATTCAAGGATAAGCGCGGAGTAGAGCGGGACCAATTAGTCGTTCCCCAAAAGTATCGCGGAGACTTACTGCGACTTTCCCATGGCAGCTCGTGGTCATGTCACCTTGGAATAAAGAAAACAAAGCAGAGGCTGTTGCAAGAATACTATTGGCCTGGATGTTTTAAGGACACGGAAAATTTTGTACGGTCATGCGACACGTGCCAGCGGGTTGGAAAGGCGCAAGATAAGTGGAAAGCTCCGATGGTGTTAGTACCAATCATTACCGAGCCGTTTCACCGGTTAGTAATAGATGTAGTTGGGCCACTTCCTGTGACAGAGTCAGGGTACCGTTATATCCTCACTATGTTATGCCCAGCCACAAAGTTTCCAGAGGCTGTTCCGCTGCGCGAGGTGACGTCCGAGAGTGTAGTGGATTCGCTGCTGTCAGTGTTTGCACGAGTTGGATTCCCTTCCGAGGTCCAAAGTGATCAGGGTAGCGTTTTCACGAGTGTCCTCACCACCTCATTTCTCGAGCGATGCGGCATTAAGGTAGTGCATAGCTCGATCCATCATCCGCAGAGCAACAGCGTAGAAAGATGGCACTCTGTTCTCAAACGAGTCCTGAGGGGACTGTGCTATGAAAACAAGCGCGAATGGGATACCTGCCTGCCTGCAGCGCTTTTCGCTTTGCGGTCAGTGCCGCACGAATCCACTGGATTTAGCCCAGCCGAGTTGGTGTACGGAAGGTCACTGCGCTCACCTTTGCGAATGGTGCGCGAAGCCTGGGAGGGGCGCGGAGAAGACCCAACAGTAGTAGAATTCATTCTGAACCTCTTGAATCGCTTACATAACACTAAGGAACTCGTTGAGGCCAGCATGAAGTCAGCCCAGGCTCGTTCCAAGGTGTACTATGATAAGACAGCCCGTCAAAGGACGTTTTGTATCGGGGACCAGGTGATGTTGCTGAGAAGTTCAAGGCAGAATAAGCTCGAAGTACAGTGGGAAGGACCGGCTGAAGTCGTTGCAAAGCTTTCTAACACTAACTACGCAGTGAAAATTCCCGGTAGGCGTAAAGAAGTGCGCATTTATCATTGCAATCTTATGAAGCCTTATGTGCAGAGGGAAGCCGTGGTAAATCTAACGTTAAACATTCCCGAGGAGATGGGGGACAACTTGATTTGCCTCAGCGGAAAAGGAAGCAACGCTCAGGAGCTTCTCAAAAAGACGGAGCAGAGAGGAGAACTAAAGAAATCCCAGCTGTCCGATCTGGGCGAGATAATAACAGAGTTTGAGGCCTGCTTCGTGGACAGGCCAGGCAGAACTGATTTGACTGAGCACGATATTGAGCTGACTTCAGACGTGCCAGTGCGATCAAGGTGCTACCGATTCTCTCCAAGGCAAAGAGAAATTCTGGATAGGGAAGTAACTCGCATGCTGGAATTGGGAGTAATAAAACCCTCGGAAAGCGATTATGCTTCGCCTATGATCTTAGTAGAAGCTCCAGGTAAAGACCCTAGGCCTGTGGTAGACTACCGAAAGCTAAATTCTCTCACCAGGGATCAAGTGTATCCTATTCCGAATATTGAGGAGAGAGTAGAACAGGTCAGTAGAGCGGCATATGTGACTACGCTGGACCTTACTCGAGGATACTGGCAAGTACCGCTCACTGAACGCGCCAGCAGATACGCGGCTTTCGTCACTCCGACGGGCAGCTACCAGCCAACAATGATGAGTTTCGGGCTCAAAAATGCTCCATTTTGTTTTTCCCGACTCATGGATAGGGTTTTAAAGGGGTGTGAAACATTCGCGGTGCCTTATTTAGACGACATTGCGGTTTTTTCCGACTCATGGGCGGACCATATGGTACATCTAAGAGCTGTACTGAGCCTTTTGCGTCAAGCTGGACTAACCGTAAAGGCCGAGAAATGTTGCCTGGCAAGGGCGACCGTGGACTACTTGGGTCACAATGTAGGTCAAGGTTTCAGGAAACCCAGCGAGATTAAGATTTCCGCGGTAGCAGACTACCCGCGGCCGAGCACGAAGACGGAAATTCGAGCATTCCTGGGTCTGACTGGGTACTACAATCACTACATCCCTAACTATTCAGCTTTGGCTAGCCCTCTGACCGACGCTCTCCGCAAGACAGAACCGACAAATGTAGTCTGGGACGAACAAAAGGAAGCCTCCTTCGTAAACCTGAAGGCTGTGCTGATTAGCCGTCCGGTATTGCGAGCTCCAGACTATGGCCGAGAATTCACGGTCCAGTGTGATGCCAGTGATCGAGGGTTAGGTGCTGTTCTCTGCCAGAGAGATGACGACGGTAATGAGCACCCCGTGCTCTACTTGAGCAGAAAACTGAGTTCTAGAGAGAGGGCTTATTGCGCGTCAGAGAAAGAATGCGCTTGCATTGTATGGGCCATTCAAAAATTGCAGTGCTATCTTGGAGGGGCCAAATTCACCGTAGAGACGGACCATTGTCCCCTGGCTTGGCTGCAAACTGCGACATCGAAGAACAGTCGCCTTCTTAGGTGGAGCTTGATTTTACAGCAGTACAATTTTGAAATAAGGTACAAAAAGGGGAAGTTAAATGGGAATGCGGACGCGCTTAGCCGCTCTTTCTAAGCGGTCCGAGATGTTCCTCACCATGTATCCAAATTGATAATCAGGTTTTTTTTTTTTTCGTGCGCTTGTATATGTGTGACTATGTAAAGCAGCACGTTTGGTTTTCTAGGAATACGTGGGTCCTGAACGTCTTGAGAGTGGGCTTTTCTCGAACAACAATGGCAGTTTTCTTTTGACCTGGTCTCTTCAGACGGGAGCCGAGTGCTTGCTTCGACATGTGGTTGAGTTTCAGACAGCTCGAGCAATTTGGCCTACGACAATCAAGACAACGCGACAAGCAACAGCGAGCTTCAAGCGTTCACGTGCAGGCCATTAAGTCGTCTCTTCATGCAGCAGCTGGGACTGCTGCCCTCCGAGTCTCTTCTGGCGGGGGAGGAGGCTGTTACGACCAAGCATCCGCAATTGCGCGCTCTATTGTTCGCCTGTGGGCATGGATAAGTTTTGTGAATATGTGGTGATGGTCCAATGGCTCTAAGTGAGCCTGTTTCCAGGAATCCTGTTTTGTAAGCATGTTTTGCTTTGTGGACAACCTGCAAATGCCAAATTGACCCTGTCAAGAGAACGTCTGGAAAAACACAAAGAAACGTCCCCCTGAGGGAAATAGCAGGAAGTGCTTTCTTTCTTTTGTTCACCCTTCCAGTCGAGAAGTGCTATCCTCCAGTGATGAATGCCTCCTATCCAAAGGAGACGACAGAGTGACATGTCCGCTGACGTGCAGGACAAGAAAGGAGCATGACTCATACGGCCATTAAGTGATTTCCCGGGAATGCAGGAAAGATTTGCAATTGTCGAAAAGGGACCATGTTGGGAGCCCTATGCGGCGCCACGTGCACTCGGGTTTCTGAGAAGTAAAACCCCTTGTCAGAACCAGCCTGTGGTTTCTTTGCTGAAGAATAGAAATGTACCTCCTCTCCTCGCCGTTCCCAAGCTTTTCCCGCCAACAAGTGATCACGCCCAACGAATGAATGCCGGACCAGTCAGTGCTTCAGACCATCAGTGCAGTGATGTGTTCGATTGGATGCCGATACCTGAGGGGCGTGCCCTGGATTTGGTTGGTCAACATCTTCAGAGAGGGGCTGGACATAGGGGGGTTTTAAGGACGCTGCAGAGCACGAAATGTCGCTCTGGGCCCTGGGTAAAAGGCTCATCCAGTCGCTTCTCGCTATGAACTCTTAACGCTTGTCATTTTGCTGATGTACCCTTCTTCTTCATGTAAATATTCATGTAAATAAGATTTCTCAAAGTGCCAGTAAACCTGCTTGTAAATATTTTACCTACTCCGAAGATTCAATCCTTCATCAACCCCGAGTCTCTGCACGCTACCAAGTGAAGGCCGGGACGACGTAGCCCCAGCGTCACGACAGTGACGCTGTAGTGAAGGCCCAATGCGGGTGGCTGGAAGACAGCGCTAAACAATGACGATGGTGTTTACGCCAACATTCTTGAGGGAGACGCATGTGGATTTTATGGTACCCACTGCTGCGTGATCTTCCGCGCCGAATAAAAGCAATAAAACGATATCGGGACGTCCTGCTTTTGACACACGCAGCATGCTTCAGCGAACTTGTGATGATCAATCAAGGCTGGTTAGCTGTAGACTTGTGCCACACTCCCACTTTTTTTTTATTAGCAGGCGTAAGTCTATTTCCGCGCAATGTCATTGCGCCTTCTCATGATCTCAGTTACTTCAAGTCTTACTTCTCATATTATCTGTTCCGCCTTCCCACAGTACTCACAGTGATATCCTAAATGAGAACATGCGCTCTTATTCACAATGGCGTTTGCTCCCGTAGCCGGTCATTGACGCATGGACCTTAACGGGGGGTCGATGTGTTAAAGCGTTTTCTCCCAACAACTACCGTCCCATATCACTCATCATCATCATCATCATCATATCACTCACAAGTGTCTGAATTAATGACACACATAATTTACTCTAACATTTTAAAATTTCTTACATATACTAACTTTTTTCATCCCAACCAGCACGGTTTCCGTAGGACTCTCTTGTGATACTCAGTTAGCCCTCTTCATAAGCGATATAAGCTCTAACCTTGACACTAACACCCCGGTCGATGCCTTGTTCCTGGATTCCGAAAAAAAGCATTCGATAAAGTATACCCCACAAACGTCTATTTTTAAAGCTCTGTCCCTTAAAGGTCCCCAGAAAGGGGTCACCAAGAAGGGTAAACAACGCCATAACATTGATAGTTATTGAACCACCCATCATTCTCCCGCAAAAATTTTCGATCTAGCTTCTGCAACACCAGAGATATCGGCGATTAAAAATGACCCTTCCAATTTTCCCCCTCAACTCGTACGCCGAAGGGAGCCATCAAAAAACAAAGAATACAAGCAAGTTCAAAGCTCCGCCCAGACATACGTCACTTCGACGAACTTCCGGTTGCCGCGCGCTCGCTCGCTGGCGTACTCACGCCAACCCGTCCTCGCTCGCACACGCCTGAGGAGTTCGCCAGTTCGCGCAGCGACGGTTAGTGTAACCGCGAACCCGTGGTTATCCTATGTTACACGGCGGACCAAACCATGGTTGCACCACTAACCGCGGTTACCGCAAACCGAGTTTGACGACCCCGGTTTGCGTCGTTAACCGAGGTTATGACGGCGTCTGTTGACGGAAGCTACTCGTCGGCGCCCGAGTGCGCGAAACGTACGAGCGGGTCTGCTTCACAAAGTTATTCATTTGCCCACTGTATCACGTTTAAAGATCGATGTATAGATTATGGTGCCGCCCGACGTCTTCGATTACGGCCGACAGCGCAGCGACTGCGTACTCAAGCCTTGTCGTGCCTACAGTATCGTTTGAACGGCTTGTTGCTGAGCAGAACGCCAAAAAATACGCGGCCTTAGCTATGAAAGTACACGAGTTTGCAACGCTTGCAGCACGGGATGCCGCGAGCAGGCTGAGGTACGTTACACAATTACCGCGGGGGTGGAACGTGCGAGCGCGGCGAACGCCGGCGCCGTGCGTGACCGTCCCTAGTCGTCGCTAGGCCTATTGTTTCGCTTCGAAGCCGCGGCGGTTGACGCTTTGGAACATGATCAACGCTGTCGTAAATCGTCTACTTATGAAACTGCCTTATAGTGATTCCTATCCTGCCATAGTAAAATAATTATAGGATTAACTCTGCCGACGCATTAATCGCAGAGCTAGTACGAGCAGATCGGATCAGCCGAAATGCACCAGCGGCAGCTGGCTTGAGCAGAAACTAGCTTGTATCACGGCTATCGCTCTTACCAGCAATTTGCTGCTGGTCAGCGATCCTCATGAGGGCTTCATACTTGATATTCGGCTCAGTATTCCAGACGCCAACAAATTTTAGCACGCTTTATTTCGGACATCGGTGCTAACGATCTGCCGTGTGGTTCGCGAACGGTATGCGGGAGGAGGGGCCACAGCGGCGATGTTTACGGCGGTCAAGGAGGTGCTGCCATCGTGCGGTGCTTGACCGTGCTGTTGACGCCTCGACGGACGACACTCCGATACTCCTGAAACCACGTTATATAAATAAGATATTTGTAAATGCAGCTTCGTTCTGCCGATCCCTGCGTTGCTTCGGTTGTTGCACTTAATGGGCAATTGCCACCTAACCGATAAGGGCGGCGAGCTGTAACAGCCCGCACAGAGTTCGAGCAGCGCACGAGCAGACGACTTTCGCAGCTACCGGAAGTGCGTTCGTGACGTCATGGTTGCAGTGACCGCAGCGAATGGCAGCTTCTAGCAAGCCTTGCCAGTCAACCGACCCGTGACGTCACGGGATTAGGAAATAGTTCCATGCGACACCGCCAAGCGACATTTCCTCTGCCCGCGAATTTCAAAAAACGCTGTTTTTAAAAATTAATAATAAATCGCTGGCTTTGTTCCAAGGAGTTATACTTTGCGTTAATGCTCAAAAGGATGTGTTCTACACACTAATCACGTTTATCAGTGGTTTCTTGGGGGCCGTTTCCGTGGACCTTTAACGATATAGTTTTAAATTGGATACGAGACATTTTAACTAACCGTCAGTAGTTCGTGTTCACTATTAATGGCTCCTCAGCTTTATTGCCCGTTGTTTCCGGAGTACCGCAAGGCACAGTTCAAGGCCCTCTTCTGTGCTTAATCTATATAAATGACCTTCCTATTTATATTTCTTCGAATATCCTTTTATTTGCAGATGACCGCGTGATCTATCGCCCTATTAATAACATAACCGATGTTAATGCACTTCAAACATTCAAACCTGGTGTGACAAATGGCTTATGTCCTTAAATATTAAGAAATCAGCTCTTCTTACCTTCCATTGAAGACAGACCCCTACTACCCGGAAATACATTCTTCTTGGTTCCGACCTCAGCTCCGTAACTACGCACTTAGGAATTAACTTATCCGCCCATCTTTCATGGACCGATCAATAACTATACGCTGACAAATGAAGCTAACCGTGTCCTTGGCTACTTACGCCGCAACCTTCGATTAGGAACCTCCCTCTGTAAAATTATTAACATACTGCATCTTCGTTCGACCTAAGCTTGAATACGCATGTGCTATCTGGGGCCCCTACCAAGCTAATCACGTTAACTTGCTGGAATCTGTTAAGAACCGTGCGGTGCGTTTTATTTTTTCTGATTACTCATCCTACATGTCTAGTGCTACCAAAATCAAAGGAAAAGTTAACCTCCCCAACCTTATTCACCCTCGCAAAATCGTCCGCCTCTCCCTCTTCCATAAATTATATTATGAATCCCTTCGAAACTCCATTCTACCATTCCAAACTGCCATTCTACCAGCACACCGCCACTCCTCTCGCCTCAGCCATGACAAGATGGTATACCCACCTTCAGCCCGATCATCAGCCCATCTATCCTCATTTCTTGTACGGACACCAAAGGACTGGAATAACCTTCCTGCTGCTGCTGCTGCTGCTGTTAGCCATTGCAATCACGTCCACTTCAAGTACTTCATTGAAAAACTCATCTGCATCACCTAAGGCCCACGCCTCATGTAAAACTCCTTCACAGAGACATTTAGGGTAATGAAAATAAACAAATAAATAAATAAATAAATAAATAAATAAATAAATAAATAAATAAATAAATAAATAAATAAATAAATAAATAAATAAATAAATAAATAAATAAATAGGTGTAAAATGTTGATGCGTAGTTGTGGCGTCAGCGCATGCATACTGTAACATTGAGAGTTGTGTGTCACCGATGCCATTTCTTCGCCTTTTGGAAGGGATGAAAATGGATCATATGGAGTCGTAGCATTCCACGCTCAAATCAGTGGCGCCATGCTTCAGCTCAGTTTAAGGAATGAAAGGCATAGTGTAAACATTGTGTACTGTTTAACACGCACTGAGATCGGATGGTGTAGTCGTGCAGCATTCGTGTGGATTTTCCTGTTCACCTCCGTAGAAAAGCGGTCACCGCGATTGAAATTCAATTTCGCTTGTCGGCCAATGTGATGGGCTGCGGCCCTTGAAACTTGAGTCAACGATGTTAATAGGGTACCATCGCTAAACTGTCAACATAGAGTCACCCGAGCAAGATGGAGGAAATGACATCACCAATAATTGCGCTGTTTCTGGCACAGCGCATTGAAATGGGATTCAAGCTCACCGCATGCAAATTACGCGCGCTGACCAAACACGGTCGTCTGTGATGCGACGTAAGGTTGGCACGCACGCTCCGTCGCACTCCCTCGGTGCAAGTGGAGCGTGCCCTTTCTACGAGCCGTCGGTCTGTCCTCGTAGGAGGCCCGTAAGCAGCGCGTGACGTGACTGCGACCCGACAGCGTTAAACTGCTCACGCTTTCTGACGCGACCATGACCCAGAAGGGTTGCGCGTCGAAGTGACGAACGAAGCTCCGACACCGCGTAACCTCTAGGCCAGTTATGCAGAAACCAGCACACAGACCACAACAAGAAACACGCTCGTAAGCGTCCAGCTTGTATACAGTTTCACATAAGCACTCTTAGTTAAATAGAGCCCGCAATCTGAATAAGGTGAGCAAGGCTGCCTTCGCCCCAAACTTTGCTGCACCGAGGCTCGAGATGATAATAAAATTATTTTATGGGAATTTCTATTTTCATGGGAAATGAAAAAATATCAAGAGCACTGCAGAATTTGCAGTGGAGAAATGCGAAATCCTGAGCGTTGCTGCAGCACACGATACATCGCGCGCCCCTCGTCGAACGCAACCAACTTTCCGTTCGCATCAAAGTTCACCGGCGTTGTATAATTCATTTACGGGAACGGAAAGGTGCAGTATCTGTCGCTCGCGGAATTAGGCTACTATCGTCCTCACGGTAGACAAGGAGAATTATGATGTGCATTTCACGATCTCGGGAGTAGTGCAGTTGGTTAAAGCGCTCTGATGGGGATCCGAGGGATGAAAGCACGATTCCCGGTGGCGACAGGATTTTTATTTTTCTGATGACGTCATCAGGATGATTGGACTGTCGCAGTATCCCGCGGAATCTCGCGGACGCTCGCTGCTAACGCACGCACAGCCACGCTGGCGAATCATGAGCCAAAGGCTTTCGCCTTAGAATAGAAAATAAATTGAATGCGTCATGTTATGTTTGTGATGCTATGCTTTGCTATGTTACGTTTGGTTTAACTTTTCGAGTTGGTACAAGCTATGAAGCGGAGGGAGAAATTCAAAATAATCTAACGGAGGGTTCACCCTTAAATTGAACCACCATGAGGCCTTTGGCGTGCAATGGCATCGTACAGTACGCAGGTGCCCTCGGTGTTTCGCCTGCCTCGAAGCGCTGTCTCCGTGCCGGGTTTCAAACCTGATTCTCTGGCTCAGTAGTCGTACACCCTAATCGCTTATTCACCGTGCGGGCATAAATTGAACACGTAGCATAAAATTGAAGAGGACAGTAACATGAATAGAAAAAACTGCAGCATTAATTAAGTACAGCCCATGCATCATTCTTGATTAGCCCACTCCAGAACTGTGCAAGACTCTCCGATAGCTATAAAGAATCGCTTTCATCAGTTTTTTCCCCCTCTATTTGGGAAAGCGGTACTGATGAACATAAATATTACTAGGCCATGATATTAACTGCTCACGAAAGAGGAACAAATATTTGATTAATCAAGGTATCTAGAAAGCCGAGGAGTGTTAACGTAAATACCTCGCGGAGGATATTCAACCACAAAAAAAAAAAAAAAAAAGATACGGATACGTAACCTGGCTAGGAGTTTCCTTTCACAAGGGACTCTGAACCCATCCACTTATAAACATCATTATCAGCCTGAATACACCCACTGTAGGGAAAATACCTTTCCTATATCCCGGCTCGGTTCTATCTGGGGCCGCCTATTTTCAGAGGCTAGTCATTCAACTAGCCACTCAAATTATTATTGCGGATTACCTAATTGAACTAATTCTAGTGCACTGTCAACACGCAACGGTAATTACACGATTCTATAGGTTATGTTATGCTAGCACAAACAAATACATTCTTCACGGCAGTAAGATGGCAGTGTCACACATGGCATGCACAGAAACAAATGTTTATAAGGCATTTCTGCCTTAGCAGGGCACACCAGCGGCGATGCCGATACCGAAATTTTCGTTTTGAACCCGCTATTTAATTCCCTGCAGTCTCAGATTGCAGTCCCAGACTACACTATAATGTCGAATTAAAATCAAGCATATATATCCTAGAAAGAACAAATTTGATAAGCGCTATCAGCGATCATCTTGCCCCTCACTAGAATGATGTAGAGAGTCCAGAATATAAATAGAAGAGCGAACGCTCGACGATCCGTTACGCCGAAACAACAGCGGAGTTAACGACGGCGGCTAATGACGCTTTGTTTCAGGCGCACAGAAAGCACGAGTCTGGCGAGCGCGTACGCGATAAGGCGCGTTGTCTTTGATCCCCGAATCGAGAGGACAACGCCAACCATTCAGAGCTAGAATAGCCGGACCCCTCAGCTGAGCGCTTCGGCTTCAAAAAGAGAAAGCGAAAGTAGCCTGTGCGTAGACTCTAGTCGACTTCGCTGATTTGGGATACAGTAACTGCAACCACATACCAAGCAGGCGTTGTGAGGATAACAATTTGACATTATTGACAACGGGCGGGGTGGGTAAAGTCAATACAGTGACGAATGTCATCGCACTGCATTGAACGAACATCCAAATCCAGCTTTGGGCTGCTTAAATGGATTTGTGTGTGCACACGGAAATCTTTAGTCACCTCCACCAAGATGATACGTGGCGAGGTTAGTGCACGAAGGTTAGTTCAGGATGACGCAGCACACAAAGCACAGAATCACAGCAGCGTTAACCTTCTTCTAGCACTAAACTTTGCTGCCACTTTGTCGTCTTCTGTGTCACTCCTTCTGATCGTTGTCTTCTTTAACGTCCAGCGATGCAGGGCATATATGTCACAACATATATAAGAAACCCAAGGACACAGAGAGCTAAATGAATTCCAGCCACCCAAGAATGCAACGCACGTGCACGAATGTCGAGTGTGTTCTCTCTCTTCCAAATTTGAATAGCAACTGCACCATGCTTTCTGAAAATTGAAAGCACAACGGCATAATAGCCATCGAGTGCAGCAGTCGTTTCACTACATGGTCAGCACGACGACGCGGAAGATGCAGGAAAAGATTGGGCCCCAAGTTGCGTGTAAGACCGTGAGAACAGGTTCTATTTGCGGTCCCCTGTATACTTTGGGCCACCGCTCTCAGAGAGATGAAAATAGGAAAAGGGAGAAACACCAAATGACGCTGGTAATGAACACGCCAACAAATATAGCAGGCACTCCGCAAAGAGGACTGGGATATAGTGTACACTGTACAGGCTACCTTCCCACAGACTGTTCAGCGGGTCTCTTTCAAGGAGGCCGAACTTGGAAGATACATTAAGGTCGCTTTATTATAGCCCCCGGGTCCGCCGAGTTCAAGCCCTGCAGACAAGAGCTCGTCTTCCCGTTGGTATATGTGGATGGTTTGTTGTTACAAGAAACGGCCCAAGCTCATTCTTGACCTCCGAAATCACCATCGCGTTGGTCGCATTCGCATGCCCTTTTCTAAACGGTTTGAACGTTGGCCGACTGCAAATTTAGAGGAACAGCGCGAAGCCTGTCATGTCACACGTGATAGTCGTTTCCCGTCCGTGCAAACTTGTAAAACGGAAGTGGAATTAAATTATTTCTACTTCCGAACTGTGTGGTGTGTGCTGTTAATGTAACGGGCAAGTACACTGCATGCGCGTTTCGCAGCGATGACAATAGATAAACATGTCTTGGAGCTTGGAACAGCTATTCTTCATTATGCCACAATGACTTAACGGCGTCGTGACGATGATGGAGACTGATATCATCCCCAGCTGTTGTTTTCGTCTATATGCACGCGGAAGCTAAAATTTAAAGTTGCGTTCAAGGGCGAGCGAAGAGAAATAAAATTACCAGAAGCGCGGTAATCGCTAAATCCCGTGAGGGACGAAATGCCATCGGTAGAGGTCAAGGATCGAAGAAAGCAGCGGACCGATCAACCGTACCGAAGGGATAATCCGCAAATGTTTTTCGGCGAACCGGCTGCCTCAAGTCTTTATGCACTCGCGCTCCGACGACTAGCCAAAATTTCCATCTTCTTTTCTTTTCTGGAGGGTAATTTTTATGTTAAATAATAGCGACAAAAGCTGCGACATTAGCTTAAAAAATAAAAAAACTGTATGGCGGAAGGCAACGCATTAACATAAAGGTAATGCCACAATAATCTTCCCCCTAGACTAACAACCCTTCACCAACCTCCCTCCTTTGTAATCCCACCCGATGCTTAGAAAGAAAACCTCAGCACAAGGCTTAAGTAAAACCAAGTGCCTTCAAATCATGCGACCTAATCGACTTTACGCAGTAACAGTGCAGGAATGCGGTATTATGTAACCGAATAATACCACGCTTCCATGGATGATTAAATTTGCTCTTATGGTGTTGCTAGGCTGATTTTTGTTGCGTAATAATATTTTCACTGTACTGACGGGCCACAAAATAAGGAAGTTGGGTTGATATTTAGCCTGCATAATGGTAGCCCCAAAGGAAGACATTTTTGCAGGCTGTGCTCTTTCCACTATTCTATTTACTAATGTGTCATAAGCATCAACCCCCCCCCCCCCCCCCCCCCCCCCATAACGCGAAAAATAAATGTTTCCTTCAAAACGAGAAAGTGGGGATATCAGCTGTGTGAGAAGGAATACACACAGGGCTCATTGTGGCTGCAGCGCACCAATCCTGACGCCACCCTATTGAAAATGAAATCTTCTCCAATTAAAATATGCTTGTTTTACGGCTCCCACTGCAATGGTCTTGTTCACGTTTGATTCCACCCTGACGGGGCATTTTATGCACAAAAACTTTCATTTCTTTCATTTTGCGAATTAAATTCGTTCATCATTGTACGATCTCTGGATTAAATTGTGGCGTTGTTTCATGCCCCAAACAGCCCACTTGCAAAAAAAAAAAAAAAAAGAAGTTAAATTTTTAGGGAAATTGTAGCAATGTGCCCCGTTTGGCATAACATATTGAATGTTGTGCTCATTTGGTCCTAATACAGAATACGCACATTTCAAAGCTGCCCCGGCAGTGTTTTCCTACAGTTTTTCAAGGAAAATTCCGTAAACGACTAGTACTTAAGAAGAATCGTAGTGAATGGAAAATTGCAAGTTGGGATTTACAATTTAATGGCCATGATTGGTTGGCCTCTCTCTTGAAGTAATATGTAAGACAACCAATTAGAGCGACAACAGTTTCATTATTAAAAGTTTTTAATTCTTATAATATGCGCTTTGGTTACGCCTACTGAAAGACGCGGTCCTCTTCCACATCTCCCCAATTAGCCTGCTATTTTTGTGAGCTGTGGCCGCCCAATCCGCCCAACCTTTCTATCTCCTGACTCTATCTGGCTGTCAGCTGGCCCCTGGTATGATTGACTTCTCTCGAAATCCACTACGACCATCGCTTATCTTGCCTTCGCGTTACATGTCCCGCCCACTGCAATTTCTTCTTGACGTTTTTATTCTTGAAAAAAGAAGGAAGGCAGCTGTTGACTCCTTCTTATGTTCTTTAAAAAACGAAGTCCTCGATATTTCCTTGTTGTGATTCAAGTTATTTCACTATGATGGTCCCGGTATCCGGTAACTATCCGCCAAAACTAGATTTATATCTTTATCACATTCAAAGCATTACTGCCTATTTCGAACTGCCGTTCCCTTTCGAGGCTGTTTACTTTGGATTTCTTTGTAATAACAATTTCTAGATGCATTGTTCTGCTTTTCCTGTATAGGTCGTCGATAGTTCTTTTCAGCATTCTAGTTCTTTTTCAAGGCGGTACCATCAACAAGCCAGATCTTGTGTGGGTGTTCCCCAGAATATTTTATCATTAACTCTTCCCAATCTACAGTCAAACCATCACTGAGGACTCGCTTGTAAATAAACGCGTTCTACGACAAGCAAAATTAGCGGGAGCAAGTCATACTGCAATTCATCTTCAACTTGAACCATGGTTGTGAAAGCGATCAGCATGATGGCGGTGTAACAGCATCCGAATGAGTTTAGTCGTGACATATACGGGGAAAGAAAACTTTATCCCAATGCTTTCAGTTCGCTCACATCCGAGGCGTACCTGTCCGTGGCCAGCCGATACCGACAGAAGCGTGCACATTATTTCGAGAAGCGACAGGTCATCAGCCTCAGTACGCTGACCAGTAGTACAAAGAACTTGCACTGCTCGAGGCAAGTACAGCTTCGTCTCGGGGCCTCACCGTAACCTTGCGTCGTTGGGGAGGCGAAATCATGCACTTTTCGTGTTGCCGCGCTTTCGCCATTTTGCTATCCACTTAAATGTGCAGGTTTAGTTTTGAAAATGGCTGTAACAATGATTACCACCAAGTTAAACTTAAACAAAAAAATACAAGACAATAATTACAAAGGACATCTAACTGAGTTCAGCAATATTGCTTCGAAGCAACTTCAGAGATACCTGTCAAACTTCGGAGTTGAAAAAACAAAAACAAAAACGAATTGTCGACGACCACAATGAATTTTCTCAAGAAAGCTGCGCAGCGTTTCTTCGCCGCCCTGTAAGTTCGTTCAAGTTGATTTCGTTTCTAGCTATTCCATTTTATTGATCATTACTTTACAGACCACTATACTAAAGGTGCGCCTCTTATATGCGCTTTATTTAGGCCACGAGAAAGCCCTCCATGTGAGGCCTGCAGTTATTTTCCTGTTGGGTGGTGCCATTCGGAAAGTGGAATATTGTGGTGAGTGGATAGCGGCCGCACTGCGCAGCACTAGTTGCGTTAAGACTGCTGCGATTTCATTATTTTTCTTTTTGCCCCAAAAAACAACCGCGATGTAATACCAACTAGCCCAGTTAAACATGATTCCTCTTAGGCTTTTCTTCGCATTTTTGAGCTCTTTCAAGAAATTAACCTGTATGCAGGGTGTATCGTGTCTTTTGGCAGCAACGGGTATCAGTGATCGACCATATACATTGCCTCCATCTTTCTACAGACAAGCTAGTTACTCTTTTGTTTCTTTAAGTGGCCATGTTGGAGGGAGGTTTAAAAGTTTATTTGCAGGAAGAAACGATTTACAAACCAGTGTGAAAAAAAAAAAAAACTTCTGGGACTAAAATTTATTAATGGTCTCTTCACATTTTCTATAAAAATCGGAACTTCACACATCTGTATAGAGTTGGCACACCGCGATTTTCACAGCTAAATCTTCACCCAAAAGCCCAGCACCATGCAGCTTCCCCGGCCTCT
Source organism: Amblyomma maculatum (assembly GCF_055883805.1). Classification (NCBI taxonomy): domain Eukaryota; kingdom Metazoa; phylum Arthropoda; class Arachnida; order Ixodida; family Ixodidae; genus Amblyomma; species Amblyomma maculatum. Next base: position 166,053,573 of record NC_139346.1, on the reverse strand, counting down.
TTACTGTGAACCTTTGCAGATACATGAATAAAAGCAAGGTTCAGTGTTCGTACTGTGTGCCCCTTTCTTAATGTCCGTCGCTATCCTGTGCACTGTTTTTCCAGTATAAACTTGCACCAACTCACTCAACTTAACGTTTCGCTAATGGTTAGCGTTTATCAACCTCGCTAACAGCGAAAAAAAAAAAAAAAAAAAGAACGCTGGAAAGAAATTCTGCACCACATTTTGTTTTCTTTATTGCTTATAAAACACAACACGGAAGCGAAAGCGAGCGAGGTCAAAGTAAAGCTCCACTGCAATGAATGCCCTGGTGTTCAATTACTGTATCTGCAATAGTATCAGCCTTCACGCGTGCTCCATTGTTCGTACACAAGAGACCACACAAACGGTTCATTAAGATTTCAATCTACCCTGTTGTACGCATTGAATGCCTGCTAAGCCTTTGCCGCACACACACACACAAAAAAAGACTGTTCTCACTGGCAAGCACGCGTGCTGTCCGCGAGTGCATTCATTCTCGGAGGCACGAATTCGATTTCCGCTCTTGCCCGAGCAAGATCGATCATACCCATGACACGTGCTCCATGCACGCTGTTAGTACAGACAGAGATTGCACGCCGCGGCGCCGGTGGAACTAGTTGACAAGCCGTTAGAGGATATACGTTCATGAATGTACTAATATTCGTTCAGATGGAACCGCCTTCAAGTATTAAAGCTAGCTTACGGCGCATAAACGTCCTATTGAATAAGTAAGAGTCAAGATACGTAGAAAGTCATCACCAGCTGTCTAATTTTAAATGAACTTGTCTCTTCGGCGTACCAAAAAAAAAAAAAAAAAAAAAAAAGAAAGTGATGCTTAACCCCCGAGTTAATGATATAACATTGCTGCATGAACATTACGCGTTGTTGCGAAGAGCTGGTCCTAATTAGTAGTGTTATAGGGGCTAAGTAATGGGGCGAATTAGGGTTACGTAGTGTAGGTAAGCAATTGTGCCACATATGGTTGTGCTTATTGATGGTACTGGAGAGTAATTACCGGTATTTTAACTAAATTTTGCTGTAATATAGTGGTTGCTGTTCCTTCTATAGGGTATGAAACGGTCGCATACTCTGAACTATTCTTCCTAAATTGCAAAGGAGGGTAGTTAGCATACTTCGGTCTCCACGAGAATGCATGACTACAACAGAATTCATGCAAACACATAATATTCCAATATACAGCAATTTTTATAGGCTTAAAATGGCGTATTCCAGAAAGTTAAAACCGAATACAACACATTTATGGCTCAGTATTACAGCAGAGATACAGGTCATTGCCTATGAACAACTTCCATTATTACCGACATTCTACGGACTAATTACGGTAAGGAAAAGACTGCTCATCAGGTCATGTTCCTATGCTATGAATATCCATGCATAATTGAGACAGTAAAAAGTGATTTCACAGCTCAAAGCTTCAAAGTTCAAATGCGGGCTTTCTTTTGCTCGCTACATTCCTATCCTACATTTGATCAATATCGATCTATGTCATTTTCTTAAAATATAACTATGTATCCTCCTATGATTTGTGGAAATACATTCTTTCCAAACATCTTTAGTTTGCATAAGCCAAATCTTCTTTATATTCTTGTCGTATACAGCCTTGCATTTGTCTGGAAACAGTAGCCTGTTGTATACACTTCTGTATAAGGACCCTCATTCGCCTTTTTGGTCTGCCTTTTTTTAGATTGTATGACTCTAATTCTATCTTACATTCTTAACCATAGCCTCCTTTATAAAGGAGGCTATGTCTTAACACAATCATAATCCTATTTAATGATCCGAAACACAAACTCATCGATTTATGCTACATTATGAGTGTTTCTGAGTGCTTCTCAAGCAATTTCATTCTACTCCATACATGTAATATATCGTTTATACTAGGACATCACTGCTTCTGTGCCCTGCGTGGTCAAGATGTATAGAGTCAGGAGGCTCTTCTCTTTTATTTAGTTCTGCCTCGCAGGCAATACCCATGTATTGCTAAATAAACAATAAATGAAAAGAAAAAAATACTGTCGCATTGAACTAATAAAGAAAAAAATGGCACTGAGCGAACGCTCCTTAGGGGTGCATAGAGAGAGAGAGAGAGAGAGAGAGAGAGAGAGAGAGAGAGAGAGAGAGAGAGAGAGAGAGAGAGAGAGAGAGAGAAGAGCCAGGCTTGCAGCTGAAAGGGCAGGGTTTCAGCACCTTCTCGACCATTTTCTCTTTTCAGTAAGAGTGCTCTTTTTTCTTTTTTTTTTTTTTGTGTGTGTGGGAGGCACTTAGAACGGTAACTGAATGACGTCAGGACCTGTGATGTCACCTTTCCGTTGACTATTCAGTGACTTTCGTTGTGAACCTAGAGATTGAGAGTAGCATACGTTCTGGCACTGTTAAAAAAGTTCGCTACAGTATACCTGTTACTTTTGTATCTATCTGTGGCGCTGTCATAACATTAAAAAAATTAGCAAAGGATTTATGATTGTGGCCTCTCAGCAAAGTGAGCTGTTCCGACCTAAGAGCACCGACAACGAAAGGAAAATGAAGATGCTGCCTTGCATTCTTGAAGGAATTATACAGAATCCAATCCAGGAGCAGAAGCGCAACGACGACAGCACAAAAAGAGGCACACAACACAAGCGTCAACAAGCCCACAATCTGTTGTACAGAATTCGACGTTTGTGCCACAGTAACATTACTTATGAAAAATAACTGAACAAGGGTAAATGGGGTAAGCCTCAGTTCGCAGATGAGCCAACGTTTCGACAAGTGGACTTGTCTGCGCCTGGGCCCAGACGAAGACAAGTCCACTTGTCGAAACGTTGGCTCATCTGCGAACTGAGGCGTATCCCCTTTACCCTTGCTCAGTTCTTTTTCATACCGTGCTAACCATCTTCTTCCTTTCGTTCTACCTGAATCAGTAACATTACTTAGGCGTTCAGGTGATCCCAAACTTCTGGACTTCAGTGGAATAGGAAGTCACGATGGTGTAAAGAGCGGTATGGAAGTATGCGTGATTCCATTCCCTCAGCGGTAGGGTCCTCTGAGCAGCGTCACCTGGCGACAGATAGCGGAAATATTGTGAAAATGAATAAGAGCGCTTTTAAAGCCTGCCGTACTCGTTGCTTCAGTGGCGCAATAGATTGACCTTCGCACTGAGCGAAGTGCAACTTTTTTTCAGATTTTTGTTTTTTAAATCGCAACCTTAAATTAAGCTACCAAGATCTTTCTTGGAGGATGTTCCCCTTTTGGGTTGCATTATGTGATGTTTTTAATTCTTAATAGCCACAAAACCAGCCGTGAAAAGAGCCACGAAATGACGGCATGACAACGGTAACACTATTCAATTATCTTCACCGTCATCATTTCCCGCCTTCAGTGAGTGTATGTTACCTTTAAGTTGCGTTCAGAGACACCTCTCGGTAACAATCGCCGTTTAACCAACTGAGAGGCAACCAGTGAAGAGAAAGAAGTTGCAAGACCCGCTGGAAGTATTGGGTGCGCGTGATAATTTTGCGCACAGCAGGACTACCCTCCTCATTTCGGAAGGTTCTCAAAATAAATAAATAGCATTTATTTATTCTGCGTACTTGTACTGTACAGTGGTACAAATGCGTCCGCGTATGCTTACCGATTTTGCGCCTGCTTTTTCCTGTGCAGAAGGAAATTAATCAACTGAATACTTATTAATTAATTTCAGCTCATCCACGGAAAGAGCCTAACAAACACACGACTCGACGTGACTCTCCTGCAAATTTAGGTATATAACTTAAATATATCGAACGGCGACATATGGGCAATGCACACGTGACGCCAATACTTAATCTAGGGACTTCAAACGTGTTCCAGTAACAATATACAGAGAAATAATATGTGCAGTCCAAGCCCCAGATGCTCTGTATTCAAAAGACAGAAGTGCTTAACATGCCGTACATGCAAAGAGCGAAAGTCTGCAGATACGGGGTCCAATTACGATACTCGCTTTTTGTTTTTGTTTTTATCTGGGGGCACGTTTATCGGGGCGGACGAATGCAGTGTCCTTGACACGTGGCTTGAAAATTGCCCCCCCCCCCCTCCCTCCTCACTCCCTGTCATCAGCCCGGGTAGCGTGATTGCAGTGGCAGTGCTAAAAAAGAAGAGCAGAGGAGCTGACGCCTAAAGCGAGCGTGCTGTGTAAGCGAGAGCAAAGGTGAACTTTTTATGTCAAGCAACGCCCTGACTCCCATTTCGCTAAACGCTTTCAAAGCGCGGTTGCTATGCACCGCGAGACACTCAGAATGGCTTCTTTCTGAGATAGGGTGTTGTTTATTATTTTTTATTACGCAGCTCGTTGCGACATGTTGTCACCAGGCCCCCTATCGACTGCGCTCGGCAAGTTCCAAGGGCATCGCGGGCGCGTGTTGCATGGTTTGGCGTCAGTTAGTTTGAGCGGCGTAAAAGAACTCGAAGCAAGTTTGCAGCGGGCTGCCTACATCCTGAAGTTTAACTAAACTGAAATCGCGTTTGCCGAAGGTGTCTGCCAACTTTGGTTGCCAAAAAATAATAATTTTTGCGCCCGTCTCGTCAAGATATCGCCGCGAAAAAATAGGAGGGGGAGGCTCATTTTAGATTTTTCGAATTTGTGACAAAGGGGGTGCTTATAATCAAGCAAATACGACAATTCAGTTTGATAAGGGCCTAGTCTAAAACTTCGTGTGATAAAAAGAAATTGTTTAGATCCGCTGAGGTGATTGCATCTGGATGAGTACTCCATCTGAGGTCATAGGTAATTATTAAGCCAAGATATTTATGTTTAGTCACTACTGGGAGCGGTATATCATTAACACAGTATTGGAAGTACGATTTATGCTTCTTTTTAGTTATTGTCATTATAGCAGATTTTGTAGCGTTACGAGTCATTTGCCAGTCATCGCGCCAATTATTTGTATCTAATGAGTTGTTAAGAGCTTCGTGGCCGTCTATTGCAGTCATTTCCCCATAAATGATGCAGTCGTGTGCAAAAAATGGTACGTTAACATTAAGGTCAACAGCTAGATCATTTTCAAAAATTAGAAACAGGACAGGTGCCATGACGCGACCGTGTAGTACACCGGACATGACAAGGGCTTTGTGGGAGGGAGGCTTGTGGTTAACTTCCATGAACCATGTTCTGCATGACAAGTAGTATTTAGGTTTGGTTTGGTTTGTCGGGCTTAACGTCCCAAAGCGACTCAGGCTATGCGAAACATCGTAGTGGAGGGCTCCAGAAATTTCGACCACCTGGGGTTCTTTAACGTGTACTGACATCGCTCAGAACACGGGTTCCAGTAGTTGTTAATCCACTTAAATATGGATCCGAGACCCATGGAAGTTCAAGTTTGTTAATTAGTTTGGCATGCGTAACCCAACTAAATAACTTCGAAAAGTCTTGCAGAGTTAGGTCTGTTTTTTTCTGACTTCATGATTTGGGGTGGGGTATGTATTTTTCTAACCGTGTAACTGTTGAAAGGCCCTGGCGGAAGCCAAGTTGAAATGGGATATGTTTTCGTTTTCATGAAAAACTCTTATGTGTTTAAGGATAATATGTTCAAGTAATTTGCATGCAGCACAGGTTATGCAGATAGGCTTATATCGTAACATCAGACCTGTTTCCTGATTCGTGCAGACGAATAATTTTTACTATTTTCCGTTTCAATGGCACTAGGGCAGAAGTTTACAAGAACTTAATGGAAATTATTATTATTAAATACTTAGCAATTCAGTCGACATATCTATTTAGAAAATAATTTGGCATGTTATCTGGGCTTCGTCTTTTTTTGTGTCAAGAGTTAATAATAGGTTAAATACCCCCCACCCGTTTACATTCAATTATTCAATGAATTCGCAACCTCAAGGCTCTGTTCTTCTTAGGCTGGATCATCATCATGTCTTTTGGGATTGAGATGGTTCCAAATTGCGTTGGGGATGTTCTTATAACATTGTTAAGGGTACTAGAGAAGTAGTGCTGTTTGGCAACTTTCATTCGATTTTTCATGTTTGCGTTGCTAGAGTAAGCTTGTTCCTGATTTGCATGCACGATTTTGTGAAGATTTTTTTATAGGCGATTTTGAGGAGATGTTGAAGCGAGCATGTATGCCGCGGGTAATCCATGGGTTGCGTCTTTTTATCATTTTTATTTGTTTCTATATGGAACGAACTTCTGGATGAATTGTGACACGATTATTTTAAATGTGTTCCATAATGAATCAATGTCAGTAGAAGTATTGCGTGCAGATTCGCTGAATGAGTCACACTCGAAGGGATGATACAGGATAGCAGCGTCATATACAGTATAATTCTCCATGAGATTCACATGATGGTGAGCCAAAAGCACTTTGATCCCCGTAATAGCTGAGGACAGGAAGAACTGCCACCTCTTTTTCCGTTTCCTCATCTGGTGCGCAGAATCTTGTCAAGCTGAGCTAAACATTCCTATGGGTGCGATTGACGACAATACATTCAGCGCCATTCCAGCGTTTCTATGGAGGCGAAACGGAGTGGCGTCCGTGTGCTGTGCGATGTCAGTGCACGTTAAAGAACCCCAGGTGGTCGAAATTTCCGGAGTCCTCCACTACGGCGTCTCTCATAGCGTGAGTCGCTTTGGGACGTTAAACCCCACAAACCAAACCAAACCAAACCAAGCCTCCCACTTCATTCGATGGCAATAAATTCACGTAACTACAACCACGAAGTTTTATCTCACATGCGTGTCTAAGGCACGCCGGACGTGCTACAACTAACACAGACAGAGGGCGGTTAATAGGGAATGGCAAGAAAAGCCATTCGAAGTGATTCTCGAAGCCCAAAAAGCAATAATAATCGATCGAACGTACCGAGTCACACAAACACGTGCACGGATTCTTTGGTCAGAATGTGTACTAGAAAATTACGGATCGGTAAAGATCACAAAGATAAAACAGCATCCCACTTGTCTTTAAGAAGCATATCAATGCTACATCCGCCTCTGGATCTCTCTGAATGTTTTCCTTTATTTTTCGGCTAACCCAGAAGTGAGTACGTTCAGAGCTCCAGTAAAACTTTTGGTATACAAAGGCGAACGAATGCGCTCAAATCGGATCGATACGATGAGGATGCAGCTCCCATAGTGGAAAACAAAAGGTTTCCGTGACTGCAGCAGAGGAGACAAATACGCCCACAGTTACGAAACCCATGTTAGAAATATTTTCTACTCGAAGTCGAGCAGTGGCGGCGACGTCCAGGGCTCTGTATTAGATTACCTACAGGTAGTTTCGCGACAGCTTTTAGGAAAGAAATGCGGTCAAAGAAAGAACAGTAGCAAAAGCCGCGTGCATTTGGGATTGCGACCAGAACGGTGATAGAATTCCTGCGCAGAGAGCAAGTTTTCGGAGTGAGCTATGCTTTGTGTGTATGTATACATAACCGGATCCGTAGCGTATGTAGGGGCCGAATTTGGCAGGCGTGACGCCAAAGGTTTTAGGCATGCACCCGCTTCACTGTGTAATACAAAGCGATGCCGACTTACGGCTGACCTGTTTCTATTTTCGCTCCTTGCGTGGTCCCGTATCTACGATTTGTTTCACTGGGTTCGAAAATGCGTGTGAGCTCTATCCGTATTGCTTTGCGTCCGGACCTACCAAGAATGTGGGAGAATTTAGCCATCCGCTGCAGTACAAACCAAAACTTTGTAGGTGAGAGCCCCCTGTACGTTACTTCTTGCCAATTAAACGTACAAGATGGATCGTGCTTAGTGGGAACATTTGAGTGCGTGGCTTTACGGCTCTCGCGCAGGGTCACCAACGGGAACTTCGCATCGACAACGTGACTGTACATTGCGGCATCACCCAGGTGCTGTGACACTGTCTGCTGCTATAGCTTCGCGAGCCCAAGGACTGCCTGCTTAAGTGTTCTCGTTAAGCGTGGCTCACACTGTACATTCCTCGGGGTATTGTCTTTCTCGAGAACTCTTACAGTTCCCATGTTTCGTCTGTGCCAATGTTTAAGGCGCGCGATGACCTGCCTCGAGCTGACAAGTAATATTTGGTTCGGAAGAAGCCATAGACAAGTTGCTCGCGGCACTCCTTCTGATCAAACCCTTACACTCGCAAATTATTTTGACAGTTGACCGAAGAAGGGCCAACCAGACAAAGAGGTAAAAATGAGGGGAAAAAAACGCAAGCAAGAACGGGTATATCGGTACTGGTTCCTTTCTCGGAAGACTGAAAGCTAAGTTCGGCTCGGGCTAGTTGTGAACGGCCACAATTCATTCGACAAAAAGTAACAGTCATGTCTTTGGATGCTCAAGCGAAACTTAAGCCTAAAAGCCTAGCGAAACTTAAGCCTACGGAGAAGGAACTGTTAGATAAAGTAAAAGAGAAATGCTACGGCACGACCTTGCCTGCAGCATACCCGAAACCATACTTGGGAAGACCGAACACCCACCTGGACAGACCGATCACCAGGGAAGAAGTGTTCGCTGCCATAAAGGTATGCACGCGCAACACGGCGGCGGGTGCAGACAAGATCCATAATGCACTCATACGCAACCTCAGCGACGGGGCAGTCGACCAATTGACAACCTTCCTCAACGGGCACTGGGCCGCAGGAACGGTTCCTGAAGAGTGGAAGCATGCAGAGGTCGTAATGATCCCAAAACCGGGTAAGAAACTCCAGATCGAAAACCTCCGACCTATCTCACTCACCTCCTGCCTAGGCAAGCTCTACGAGCGTGTCGTTACTCGGAGGCTCCAAAATTACATGGAGGATGAAGACCTGTACCCCCACAGCATGTTCGGCTTCCGAGCTCACCTCTCCACGCAGGACGTCCTCATACAACTCAAAGAGGAAGTCCTCACCAATGTCCCCAGCGCTGGCGAGAACGCGGTCATGGCCCTTGATATTAAAGGGGCCTTTGACAACGTTAGCCATGCGGCTGTAATGGAAGGACTCGACAACCTCCACTGTGGCGAGAAGATTCACAGCTACGTGAAGGCCTTTCTTTCCAACCGAACTGCAACGGTTGGGCTCGGAGACCTTCGCAGCGATAAATTCTCGACCCCCAACAAAGGCACACCTCAAGGGTCCGTCATCTCGCCACTACTTTTTAATGTGGCTATGATCGGACTCGCTAGACAACTTGAGAAGATCGAAGGCATACAGCACGCCATGTACGCTGACGACTTCACGGTTTGGGTTACCTCCGGATCGCTCGGCCAGAAAGAAGAACGGCTGCAAGCAGCGGCTACCTGCGTAGAAGAATATGTCCATGCACGAGGTCTCGCCTGCTCCACAGAAAAATCCGAACTCTTGCGAGTTCACAAAGGGAAACACAAAGAAGGGACCCTCAATGTCTCCCTCGAAGGAAAGCTACTTCCCGAACGAGACAAGATACGAGTCTTAGGAATGTGGCTTCAGAACAATCAGCGATGCAGCCATACGCTCGGCCTTCTCAAGCAATCGACCACTCAGGTCGCCAGGATGATCACGCGTGTGTCGCAGAAGCGGAGCGGTATGCGAGAGGGGGATACCCTGCGCCTGGTTCAGAGCCTGGTACTCAGTCGCGTAGGCTACGCCCTCCCGTATTTCAACCTCAACAAAGGAGAAGTGGAAAGTGCAGATGTCATCATCCGCAAAGCTTACAAGACAGCCCTGCACCTACCAATGAACACCTCTAACGCAAAACTGCTAGCTCTTGGCATTCACAACACCTTCGAAGAGATCAAAGAAGCCCAACTGGTCACGCAGATAGCCAGGCTCCAGCAGACTCCTACGGGGCGCTCGCTTCTTAGGCGACTGGGGCTAGGTGCAACTGCGGAAATCGAGAACCGTACTGCGAGCATACCGGACGCAATTCGCCAGACGCTAAAGGTTAGCTCCCTTCCCCGGAACATGGACCCCAACTTGCATGTGGCCCGTAGAGCAGCCCGGGCGAAGTATGTACAACTAAATTTAGCTACAAGATCCACCACGGTATACACGGACGCGGCTTCGTATACAGGAAGCTCACATAATAGCGCCGTGGCGGTAGCTATTGATTCCAACCTAAAAGAACTAGCTAGCGCCTCAGTCAGGGAATGCACGGTAACCGAAGGGGAGGAGCTGGCCGTTGCTCTTGCGGTGGTAGCCGGGTATCGATGCAACACGTCCCTTACCATTCTTACAGATTCTAGAGAAGCGTGCCGTAACTACATGAACGGCCGCATAGGTCGCGCCGCCCTCAGGCTCCTCCATAGCACGACCCCATCAAAAGTCAAACACAACATCTACTGGGTGCCAGGACACACCGGCATAGCGGGGAACGAACGCGCCGATCAGGTAGCTCGAGGGTACACGAGCCGAGCTTCCTCCCAATCGGACGATCTACCCGAGCGAGTCGGCCCTACGTACTCCGACATTCTTAACTACTATAAGGGGGTACGGATCCGCTATCCGCCGCCTCATCGGGATCTAAAACAACAAGAGGCCGTGTACTGGCGAAGACTGCAGACAGGAACATTCCCTAACCTGCATACCCTGAGCAAAATTTACCCGTCACAATATCGAGACACCTGCCCATGGTGTGGTAGCAAACCTTCGCTATACCACATCACGTGGCAATGTAAAAATAACGACAGCTTTCGTAAAGACCCGAGTGCGGAACAGTGGGAGAGCCGGCTCTCCAGCGGCGATTTGGATTGCCAACTAGGTTTAATCCAGCACGCCCAGCGAGCAGCGAAGCTCAGCGGAGCCCTGGAATAGGGGCACCGACCCTGTGAGAAGACGGAAGATGGAACTCTTCCGCTACTAGCACAAGACCCTCGTAGAGAAACTAACGTATTTCCTATCCTATCCTTAAGCCTAAAAATTGGCAGCTGTGGCTTGAGTGACACTAAGACAGTTTAATTCCCGAGGTGTGGGCTTAGCACTTGCAAAACACAAGGCTTCATTTCGCGGTAGCCGTAAATGGCACCGAGACTCCAGCGTCAGCAGCTCTATCGCACATCATTACAGTCCCGCTAATCGACGACGATAAGGCCCAGGTCCGATCTCTTTCAATCCGTTCGACTAAGCCGTGATACAAAGACGCTGCGAACGAATCCTGCGATTTGGGCGGGACAGACAAAGTAGTAGAGGATTGATAACGGTGCATTCAAGTGTTTAATATGCAGTTTAATATGCAGTTTAAATGCCTAAGATGTAGTTTTCACTCTCTAAGAAGCAAAGGTGCCTTCGAAGAACCGGAAGCAAGATACGCGGTGCGTCTTCCATGTACCACAAGCGACCCCAACCTGAAGAAAAAAAAAAAAAAGACGTACCTGTCAGTGAGCGATGCGCCCTCTGGACATCCCACATTTTCCTTTCGCGGTGCGATCATGTACGACTGGCTGTTCGGTTGGGCTAACGCAGCTACCAGAAATGAACAAGCCCATCAATCTCAGTTATAGAACACTAATTCTTCGAGGAAAAAAAAACAAGGGGATGAACATAGACCAGGAACCGAATTTAGAATGCCTACTTGACGTCGGATAGATAGAGATGCGTCTAAGGAAAGAGGGTTAAAAATCTTTGTCGCTTTCCTCCCTACAAGCTGTATTCGCACGAGAAGAGACGCGCGCCACGAGATGCATAAAGCGTGAAATATCGGCAGTAGCGCGTGTGACCTGAAAGGTCGAAGATTAGTGCCTTCCTAGACCGTGACGCCTGTGGTCAGCGCGAAACCGAATACAGTCTTGCTTCCACGGAGATTGCAATTCGAGCGCTTTTTTTTTTTTTTTTTTCGCTTCCTCGGGGGCAGGGTGAGGTGCTCCCTTCGAGTGACCTCACCCGTTAAAAGCACAGTTCGGAGACGTCTCTCGGCCTTAAGGTGGCAGCTCTTCTTTGAACCTCGTCGCCGTCCGTAAGGAAATCTCTTCACTTGGACTGGGAGAAGAATGCGACCAGGAAAGCAGGAAGCCTGGACAGCGCGGGTCGCCTTCAGAACGCACATAGACGAAAGCGTAGGTCTAAAATTTTAGGCCTAAAATCGAACACGCGTAGTATGAGAACCTGTGCGATACTTTCAATGCGTGACACCAGCGTGACCTTAATACCTCGAGGTTTTGAGCGATTATGATTTCCACAACAGGACACATTCGTAGGCCGTGGGGCTGATGAAACAAATAAACTCGTCTCGAAAACTGGCAAGAACTCTACTTCAATATGGCGGCTATCATAAAAAAGCACTGCGCGTGGTCGAACGTATTTCACCGTTAGTCGTGCCATTACTACTGAACTTCAATCGATTTGCATTGGAGGCTTCCGAACGGCATTCATCGAAGGTCCTACTTATCTTGGATACTAGATAATCATAGGGTAACGTTTATTTTCTTGTTTATCACACTGATCAATGGGAAATTAGCCGTCACGTTTTATTTGAAGGATAATTGATAAGAAATTATAATTGAAAACAACCACATGCCAGATCCGAACCCAGGACATCCGAATTTCGCTTACGGTACTTTACAGACTGAACTACGCGACGGCTGTTCAATCCTACTTTGTGGGTATTTAAATGGCGTGTAACCTAACCTTGAGATTTTTCTCCTGCGTCACTATCGCTCATAGCGGTGGAAGTAGTATATCCTGTAATAACGCTAGTGTCATGTGGAACGTGAGCTAACTAGGGCAGTGACAGCTGTGCGAGGACATATAGTATTTTCTACCAATGGCACCAAGACAGCTAGATCTGGGACCCTCATCGAAAGTTCAGCATATATCGGCTCTGCATATGATATTGTTATCGATTACAGAAGGTTCTTAATTGTGAAAATTGTTTGCCGTCTCATCCTTTTTTTTTTTTTTTTACGTCACGCTAAATATTACTGAAAATACTGGCGTGTGTTCTGCGCCCCTGTTTCTTTGCTTTTTATTGCGTGACGTCATAGGCTTATTGTGGCTTGAGAATGAGCGCGTCGCTGTAAGTTCACTAAGCTTGTGCGTTGGCACTATATGTCGTTTTAGGTTTAATAGTGACGATTGCGATTATTGAAACGTCGCCAGAGAAGACTGAGTGCACCTTGAGAATCTGTGCTGCTTCGGATTGCAGCTTTAAATCTACGGCGACTATAGCAGAAACCAACAAGATCGAAAGTGACTGCTGTACTGCGCAGGAGACAATAAATGAACTGTTTTATACTTCCTGCGTTTAAAGTAATGAACATAATTAAATTATCCATCTCAGGCCTAATTTTCTGAATGGAGGCGTGAAAACGCTCCGCAACAAAGTACGCGCGTTCGCGTTTTAAAGCATCTTTAAGGTCCAAATTCTCCTGAGGTGTTCTGCCGACTTGAATAATATTTGAAACAAATGCTTATCAGAGGCAGTGTATTCAAGCGCGAGACGGACAGTTCATCTGTGTAACATGCGGTTCTATGGTATTTTGACAGCCGCATAAGATGGTAACTTCCTGGTGCGTGTTAGGCGTGCGGTGTGGAGTGGGAATAATACGGCTTGAAGCGGGTCACATGTACATTTTCGGAAGTGGGTGTAGCGGACGGTTACTTTGGGCGCAGCGGTGTAATTTCGTAGGTTATGTCGGTCGCTGGGCGTAATACACGATAAGGACCTGTGTAGTGCGGCAGCAGTTTTTCACATACCCTCACACGGCGGGACAGGAGCCCAATCAATACCAGAGATCCAGGTGGATAGTGAACATCACGGTGCGCGTGAGCGTCATAGCGGCGTTTTTGAGCTTCTTGAGAGACAGTGAGCTTGTGACGAGCAATTAGGCGAGCGGCATCAGCTCGGGCGATGGTATCGCGGGCATAAGTAGTGACGGAGCCAGCGACGGGAAGCAAAGTGTCGAAGGGTAGTAAGGAGTCTCTCTCAAAGAGAAGATAGAATGGAGATTATACCAAGCAGTATCATGGCGCAAAGAGTTGTATGCGAAAGTGACAAAAGGCAGGCTAATGTCCCAGTCGCGATGACCGTCGGATACATACACGGCGAGCATGTCGGTGAGTGTGCGCTTAAGACGTTCCGTAAAGCCGTTCGTCTGAGGGCTATAGGCAGTGGTGAACTGGGACTAACAGACACGAAAGAAGTATTTTGTCAACAACTCGGCAAAGGAAGCAGCGACAACGATCGGTAAGTAGTCGACGAGGAGCACCATGGTGGAGTATGGCGTCGTGCAAAAGAAAATCAGCAACGTCAGTGGCGCAGCTGGTTGGAATGGAGCGAGTGATCACCTAACGTACCGCGTTGCACACCACATCGTCGTCCGTGAGCACACCACTTCATCGGTCACGCGTTTCCCGCAACAATATAATTTAAATAGGTATCCATGTAAATTGATTGTTTTCGATTATTCTGTGCCAACTATACGCTTAATTGCACGCTCCTTGACAGAACACATTTTTTGATCCTGCTCTGTTAGCAACAGTATTAAACACGAAGCAACAAGCCGTCGTCAGCTGGTAAAGAAACGCCTGGAGCTGCTAAGACTGCCGGTAGAGGTTTTTGAATGAGGAACGTGGCATGAGCTCAGAGAAAGGTTGCAGGCTCACTTTGAACTTTACATATAGTAAAAATACATACAAAGTACTTTCAGTGAAATGCTACCTTGCTTCATGAAGTTAACAGCAACTTCCTAAAATCTTGGTCGATAAATCAACACCTTTTGCTGAGAGATACCTGTAGCATGCGGCTCTCAAACGATTGAAATAAACTCGGTCATATTAACGGCTTCCTGATTCCCCATAAGCAACCATTTGCGCTAATGCTCCAACCAAAACGCGGCCATTGCCGCCGGGAATGAACCCATGACACTGTAGGAACTCACTAACAAACTACAACAATTTCGAAACAAATTTTGATGGGGAAAGACACTCGATAATTTACTCCTGCAGCAAATCAGCATGTAGTGCTGCAGGAAATATTCAAGTAATAAGAGCAGGACCCGTCGGCTTTTTCCTAATAGAATTGCATGAGCTAGACGCATAACAGAAAAAAAAAAAAAAAGGTGGTGGACGACGGTTGTTGCCCCGGCGCGCGTCTTTCTCTCCTTTTTCTTTCTCCTGTACTTTCTCTCTTCTGTCCGCACGAGGCAGCGGAGGTGGCTCAGCTACAGAGCCAGTAGCAGGCCCGTGCATTTTCTTTTCCTTCTTCCTACAGCCACAATAACCACACAAAAAGAACGTTCGTTGCGTAATGCGCGGCATATCTACGGCAACTATTGTTTATTGACCGGCGTCGGTTCCAGAGCGCGCTATAACATATTCTCTATTCATGTGTGTGCAACAAATTTTAGGACAATGCGACTGAGGCACGTGGGAACGGCTTTCCGCTCTAGCGGATCTACGCAGTATCTGAGTGCGCACTAGGGGTGCTTCACGGAGGTTGCGTGGTTTCAGAAAATAACTTTAGACCGAACAAAGGTGCTGCTGACGACGACACAATGCATTTCCATCCACAAGAGAAACATCATGGTGCAGCAGCCTGCGCGTTGGTAGCCTTGCTTGAGTCACAAATAAACGCTCATTTTTGCGAGCAGCTAATTGTAAGTTAGTGATAAAATCGGGCTGAAAACATCGGCGGGGAAAAACAAACCAGCTCCTCGACGTATTGAAAGCCAGAGTTCCACCATGCGCCGAGTGAACCAACTGTAAGGTTACTTTACGAGTTTCCAGCATGCAGTCTGACCAGGTAATATGAATAATATGAAGCCAGAGGAGATACCTATACATGACGTGTTATTATATTAGTTAGCCTTCGGTTTTCGTCCCAAAAATTTCAGTGCAGTTACTGTGCAGCAGTATCCGGGTTCAAACCCGACCACCGTTGGCTGCGTTTCGGTGGAGGTGAAACGGAAAGGCGCCCGTGTGCTGTGCGATGTCAGCGCACTTTAATAATACCAGATGTGGGAAAATAGTTTAAATAATTACAAGCAATCAAGTGAATCAGACGCCGAAATCGCCGGGAGGTGTAATGTCGACATCAAGCGGGGTCACGTGGTGCTGGACACCCGGTGACGTAGGCCTAAATTCCGGTGGCGGAAAATTTAAATGTGAACGTGAACGAGCGCAAAAGGCCTTCTAAAGATCCCCAGGGGGACGAAATTATTAGGTAGCCCTCCACTACGGCTCCCCTTTCTCTCTATCCACTTTCACTCCTACCTTCCTCCTTGAAAGGAAAGGAGTGTATAGTGATAGAGGACGAGGAAGTATTACCAATCCACACTCACCTTGCGTGGGAAGCTGAGGCCTTGTGCCAAGCGGTCATCATGAGGACGACGCGGAGCAGTCTGCTCCGGCATCTAACGTCTCTGAAGTACGCGTTAGGCGCAACGCCACTTCTTATCTGCGCACCGGTGGCCTTCAGCCTTGTCAACCCACGCGCGCTGAACGCAAATACTACCCTTCAAACGAACTACGGTTAGGCAGCGTGCCTCTAAAACGTCCGCTTATGTCTTGCAGAGAAATGCGCATCGAGCAGCTGGCAACTCGGACGACCAAAGAATTCAACATAGCGAAAACAGGACTAGCATCACAAGCAGCAAGGACTAGCTTACATAACGCCCAACTTTGGAAGGCGCTACGCATCATAGAGATTATAACGGAAGAGGTCAGAAGTGAAGTAAACAGATATGTGCCATTTTACCAATGATTCGGTAAGCATTTTGAAAGCAAAAAAATAAAATAAAATCCAACCTTTCACCCTCCCCTGTGCAAAGACGTATTGATAGAGTGACGAGCATGACTTCATGTTCAGCATCACTTTCATGGGAACACCTGGCCTGCATTACCAACAATGACACCCCTTCTGGAATTCGGTTTGTTACCATTGGAAAGCATAATAAAGACCGTCGCAGCTTCCCTTTGTCTATGAAGAAGCGGATTACTTAGCTGATACACAGTATATAGACTTGATTCTGAACTGTGTGTATGCGAAGTACATCGCTCATTTCTGAAATCTACTTTTATCACATACACTGCTCCGCATACTTTATTAAGGCGCCCAGCCAAGAACAATTGCGGAATTCCCTCTCTGTGTATGTCAGTAAGCTGTAGAAAGTACTGATGTGCCTATACGCGAAAGTCAGGTGCCCATAAGCGTTCCTCTACGTCATCAACCACTGAATCTGTGGCCTTAAGCATTCATTAACCGTTCAAGTACTTGCCAAAGACCATGATGCGCCCCTCGAACAGAAGATCATTCTTATAGGCTGAAAGACAAAAACGACTCTCGAAACGCACAGCAGCCCGGTGGACTGTTCCTTTGCATCAAGTCAAACACACACTGAATACACCTCGACAACCGTAGTGGTATTTTCGCTGTCACCAGCAGCGACCACAACGACCACTCATGCCGGAACGACAAGACGAAAGCTGGCTGCTCCGACCACATTCACTGCTACGACTGGCAGAATACCGTCAAAACAACTTGCCGAGAAACAACAGAGAATACTAACGACAGGAACACCAGGAATATATAAAAGAAAGTGGCGTGGCATCGCACCGGAGCCTTCTTACTGAAAGCCCTTCGAGGAATTTATAGCAATGATTACCTCTGAAGGGGCTTTATTGTTGCTCCGAGGCTAGGTTTTCTTTTTTGTCCTCCGACAAGCTCATGCCGTGCAAGTTAGGCGTCTACAACGCTACGGCGGCGTAAACGTAACGACGGCGAAGCCAGTGCCCCTCTCTCCGCCGCGCTCGACTGAGCGAAAAGAACGCACCACGATGTTTCGCGCCAGCCCGAGGCGTCAATCTAAGCCTATCATCCCGCGACTTGGATGAGGACAACAATCGTGCGAGAAGAGAGAAAAAACAAGCAATAAAAGAAGAAAGAAAGGTCCTCCTCCGTCCACTTGCTTCTCCATTTCCCTCTCAGGTCCCTGTTTTCCATCCTGATATATTCCTGATATCATCCTGATATATTTACTTTGCTGGCTGGCACCGGTCACCTCACCTGCCGATAACGAAGGCCCTATTTTCGACAAGCATGGTCGCTGTTCGGCGCCTTATTAATTTCCTGGTTGGTTCTCAGAATAGTTACATGTTTAAAATTTTTGCCGCGAAATTTTGAGCTGTCGAATTTGCTTTTTGTGGTGACGTCAAAACGACGTGGCATAGCAAACGCATTTTTAGCAGAGCTAATTGTGCTGTCAGGATGGTAAACATGAGAACTTTGGGGGGAAAAAGAAAGTCTATATGATAGGGAGGAAAACACTTGTGCTTGTGATGCGAATGGGGTGAAATTTACTGCTTGCTGTCAAGGGGCGTTTCCTGAAATCTCATTGGCTGACGTTGTGCAACGGGAAATGCGTCATGCGTAAACATTACATGGTGATGTCAAAATGACGTTTCATTACGTAAAGGATGTGCTACCCTTACCGTAAATGGTAGAAATTGGGCAACATGACTGGGACCGCATTGAGGCGAGCACGTAAAAACATGGTGAATTTGACGTGGAGTATAGACATTTTCATGACCCTGGGAGAAACCGGTTTGACTGGGCTGTAAAGCAGGCGTGGGGGGAGAATCCGCAGCTTTTTCCGGTGTTATGAGCACAGCCCAGTCCAATATGGCAGCGCCCTTTGGCCAATTTTGAAAAGGTCATATGCGGCTGTTAGTTCACCGCAATTTGGTAGACAATTACCCTAGGTGACGAATGAAACTGAGAAGCCTTGTTGTAATTGCAGAAAACACTGAAATGACGTCACAGGGGTATTTACAGGCTGAGCAACCTTTTAGAGGATTAATAATAAAGCAGCAAATTTACAGCCGCAAGAGGGCCCTAGCTGCCCTCCCATTGCAAATGTTTTGCTTTAACAGAGAAGCCATCGATCCACACGGTTGGTGCCAGGCGCAGCAATGGCGGTCTGCTAACTCAAGCGGTTGATCCTCGCGAGACAAGGCATTTGTGAGAGTACAGCGATGCTTTCGTATTGTCTCTCCAAGCAGTTCATGAGTGCGACAACCTGAGGAGGAATATGGCGCGGTGGCTGTGCAAGGAACCTCGCGGCGACAGGCCGCGAGGGTTCACAAAGGACTGCCTTAAACGTCAGTCCTAAACATTGCCTTTTTGGTCTAGCGCTACTATGCATTAACTTCGACGTTAATGAAATGAAGACCCCTCCCATGACGGAAAAAGCAGGCAAAATCACTCAGATCGTTTTTTTTAATAAAGTAATGTATGTGCAATGTAGTATATGGCATATGTTTGCTTGCTACATGTGATGTGTTTCATGTAAAGTTCTGCTCAAATATGTATGCAGGCTAACTGTTCGTGTATTTCTTTTAGAAAACAAAAGTACTCCAGAGCACGTAATGACAATACTCTCTAATCACATGGTGTTAATTGAATTTTTGCATTGATTCCTTTTTATAGAGCCAAATATAAACCCCCTTTATTCCTTTGCATTTTACTGTTTCGACAGTAGGGTATCCGCGCATGCGGCGTCACCCAGCTTCATGCCACAATTTATTCACTCATCTTTCGCTTTCTTTCCTTATTCTCCGTTTATTCCCCTCTGCAAGTGTACGGTGTCCTACTCTAGATATGACACGGCTAGCTTCGCTTAGCCAACCGGCTCGTTGGTCTAGGGGTATGATTCTCGCTTAGGGTGCGAGAGGTCCCGGGTTCAAATCCCGGACGAGCCCTAGCTTTTTTTTAGCGTCGTTTTTTTTTTCTATTTTACTTACCTACAATGCGCAATATCCATTTCCCAAACTTTTTTTGCTGAAGGAGTTTCTTCCATTAGCATTAACGGATTGATGGTCGAATTTTTCCTTATGCTTAAATTTGCAATCTTGTACAGCGGTGGAATACGCTTGTGGTCTGTTGTTCATTTCAAAACCCATGGATTGGAAAGATCCGGCGTTCCTCGGTTCATGATTGCAAAGATCTGTCTTGCAATCAAAGAAACAATTGCAACGAAACATCGTGGATGAAATAGTGAGAATAAGGAACATGGGACCAGGAAGACAGAAAGACAAGTTTGACTCACAACTGACCTTTGAAGAGCGTCGCATTGTCGCTCAAATCAGTTACTGTCTTTGTGCAGATTCAACGCAGCCACGTGTTCAGCCATTTTCAAAGCGTATATCACCGACGAAATATAAGCCAAGCCGATAAAGTCCTGTCGGATTACCCAAAACGCATCCGCCCCTCCTGTTCGTCGTCATTATCATCATCAGCCGGAATATACCCACTGCGTGGCGAAGGCCTCTCCCGTTTTCCTCCAATTAACCTGACCCTGTGTTAGCTGCATCCGCTTGACCCCAGCGAACTTCTTAACCTCATCCACCAACCGGAATTTTCTGCCGCCCCATGCTACGCTTTTCTTCCCTTAGAATTCAAAGGGTGACTCTCAGAGAACATCGGTTTTCCTGTCTTCGTACTGCAAGCCCTGCCCATGCCCATTTCCTCTTTTTGACTTCGACTAGAATGTCAGGAACTCGATTCATTTCTCTGAACCCCTCTGCATGCTTCCTAACTCTTAACGTTACACCTACCATTTTCTGTTCCATAGCCCTCTGCGTTGTCCTCATCTTAAGGAGGAGGAGGAAAAAACTTTATTAAAAAAAAATGTAAACACTCCCAGGAAGACCTCTTAGTCCAGGAGCCCTCTGGCTGTTCCTTCTAGCTTAGCCCGCTCGACCAGCCGTAACTGATCTGCAGGTTGCGTGGCTAGAAGGGCAGCCTCCCAGGAGGTCCTGATCTTAAGTAGAACCCTTTTCGTTAGCCTCCATGTTTCAGCCCTATAGGTAATTACTGGTAAGATACATACACTTCTTCTTTATCGATACTAGTAAGCTGCTAGTCATAATATGCGAGTACCTTCCAAATGTGCTCCACCCGTCTTATCCTCCTAGTTATTTTCCTTTCGTGGTCCGGATCTGCGGTTACAACCTGTACGAAGAAGACACATTCGTCTACCACTCTCAGCGCTTCGCTACCTAGTGTAAACTAGTATGTTGAACATTATCTTAGTCTGGTCCTTGTTCACCTTTAGGCCTACATTTCTGCTTGTCCTGTCTAGGTCATTAATCATTCGTTGCATTTGGTCCCCTAGGTTACTTAACAAGGCAATGTGATCCGTGAATCGCAGGTTACCGAGATATTCTCCATCTACCCTGATCCCTAACTGCTCCCATTCCATGTCTTTGAATACGCCCTCCAAGGAAGCTGTAAATAGCACTACGGAGATTTTGTCTCCTTGCCTAACACCTTCCTTAGTTGGAATTTTTTCACTTTCATTATGCAGAACTATGGTTCCTGTGCAGCCACTAGAGATATCTTCCAGCACTTTCACACATGGCTCACCTACCCCTTGATCTCGCAATGCCTGCATGATTGCTGAGGTTTCGACTGAGTCAAATGTTTTCTCGCGGTCAATGAAGGCTATGTATAGCGGCTGGTTGTATTCCGAGCACTCTTCTATCACCTGATTAATAATATAGATATGATCGATGGTATATTATCATTTCCGCAATCTTTCTTGATCATTTGGTTGATTAAAGTCTAAGGTTGTCCTGATCCTATCAGCAATCACCTTAGTAAACATACCTTGTATGTAACGGATAGTACAATAGTTAGTCTGTAAATTTTCAAGCCTTTAGCGTCCCCTTTCTTATGAATTAAAATAATGTTAGCGTTCCGGTACGGTTCCGGTATCCTCGATGTCATCAGGTATTGCGTATATAGGGAGACCGTTTTTTCTAGCAAGACATCCCCTCTGTCCTTCAACAAACCTGTAGTTACCTAGACCTCCCCGGCTACTTTTTCCCTTTTCATAGCTTCTAAGGCTTTCTTAACTTCGTCATTCGTTACTGACGGGACGTTTGATTGCTATTCACTACTGCCAAACTCTTTATTGCCCTCACTACTTCAGCTACTTTATAGGTCCTTATATATACAGAACTCCACGGCTAAATTGATTATCTTGCCCGTATTAGTAATGACATTGCCCGTCTTGTCCCTCAGTGCATGCAACTGGTTTTTGCCTATGCCTATGCCTTCACAGCTTTCAGGATATGACAGCTCTTTAGAGCATGCTCAATTTTCCTCATGTTATACTTCCTTATGTCGGCTACCTTGCGCTTATAGGATTAGCTTTGGTTTATCCGCCAGTCCTATCCTGTCTGTTGGATTGGAGACTTTCATACTTCGGCGTTTCTTAATCAAATCTTTTGGGTTCTTAGATAGTTTACCTGTATCCTCTCTAACTATCCTGCCGCCTACTCCTACCGCGCATTTAGTAAGGATATCTCTAAAATTATTGTTCATTGCTTCTAGGCTAAGGCCGACTTCCTCGTTTAGCGCTTAATATCTATTCTGCAGTGAGAGCCTGAATTTTACTACTTTCTTCCTCACAATCTGTTCTGTTCCATCTTCAAATCCAGATTATATCGAGACCCTACCATACTGCGTTCCCTGCACGAACCTTTCCGCTTACCTCTATATCCTGTACAATTTGAATGTTAAAAGAAATTATGAAGTTAATTAGGCGCTTTGAAACTCCGCCGTCAGCACCAAATCATTGTAGGCGGCGCATTTCTTCCAACCCATTAGTGGTGTATACCTAAGGTTGAATCCAAAGCCTTACCCGATGAGCGCCGCTCGAGGCCGGCCACATGCAGTATGTACAGGAGTGGCGAGAGTGGACAACCCTGTCAAAGGCCTTTGGTCACATTGATGCAGTCTGACTCCACGTATCCGAACTATGCTGTCACCGAGTTTCCTGCATACAGTCTCCGCAGAGCATCGAGCAGTATGCCAGGCATTCCCAGGGCATCAAGGTGCACAAAGAGGGCAGCAAGCGGCACATGTCATACGCCTCCGTCACATCCAAGAAGCAACAAAGCAGAGATTGCCCCTCTCTCCTAGCGATTTCCGCGCACTGCGTCAGCACGAACTGCCGTCGAGCCAGCCGCTGTAGCCTGAGCGAAACCCGCTCTGGAGCTCTGTTAGAAGACTGTTCGCTTCCGCCAATTCATTCAGCCACTCCTTCACTACCCGTGCGAAGAGGCAGTAAAGCACGCTCGTGATACTGAGGAGGCAGTAGTCTTGAAGATTGTCAGCTGCGCCTCCCCGCTTTAGAATAAGCGCCACTCGGCCTCAACTCGTCTTCTGAAATGGAGGCCCCGTTGATGATGTCACTCAAGACGGCAAGCTGCTCTCTCGAATCCCCGGGTCCTCTGAGCAACGCCACCTGGCGACAAATAGCAGAAATATTCTCAATACCAATAAAAGCGCATTTAAAGCCAGCCATACCCGTCCTGACTTCGTTGCGTCGACGTATGAAGCAAACGCTGCTACAAGTGTTCAAGGTTGATTGCGCGAGGTTGTATCAGCTTCCCAGATTTTGAAATCTCTGTTTTCTTCGGAATATCTGTCTAGCGTTGCAAGGACCTTTACAAAAATGTATGCGATAGCTGTTGCCGGCACCCCTATATCGTTCCATATACGGTGCAGATCCAGGAGGTGACGTCTAAAGAGGGTTAAGAAAATTTCAATCCGTCCTTCAGCGAAAACCTTCTTCTGCCACTTTCACACTAACACGTTGTCGGTTAAGCCCTGGCTGGAAGAAAATGGAATTTTTGTATCATGGACGGCAAATTCTTTGATGTGTCATAAGCATGAAACAATAGACCACATCTTTCTGAAATGTTGGGATGCAGTATTTTCATGGGATATGATCCAGAGAACTCTAAAAAAAAGCCTCCCTCCAATGCCTTTCGGTATCCGTTTTTGCCAGTACATGAACCAGGTGCTGTGCCGTATGGTACTTGATCATGCTGGTCTACATGCATAGTGTATGGAAGACGAGAATGGCAGTTCGTAATGAAAATGCGAATGGCAGGACTGCTATGCAGTACTTCATTGAGCATATTGTGTACATTTGTGATGCGTTGAAATCATTAAGTGTGCCCCCAGACTGGTTACCAATGTTTGACTAGCTGGCTTCCCTCAAACATTTTTAGTTATAATACAAAGTTTTAGTGCAACATTTCTTTTATTTTTTAGTCCTAGTGTGTCTGTTAAGTTATTAAACGGAAATGTGCCTTGTTTTCTGTTTTCTTGTTCTATACTGATGTGGCAGGTAATTAAAAAGAAAGCTGTGGAGCAATTGATTAACAATACTTATCTCAGCACTGACTCATCAGATCGAACACTCTGACTTCAATTTTTTTTCTGAATGTTCTTTCTTTTTACAATTTACAACATTCAAAAAAAAATATTAACATCTCTCCGGGGATGTGTTCCCGTTTAGGTTGCATAATGCGATGTTTTTTTATTCTTAATAGCCGCAAAACCAGCCATGAACAGAGCCAGCAGGTGACCGCACGGCAACGGTTACACTATGCAGTTTTCTTCATCGTAATCATTTCCTGCCTTTAGTGAGTGTATCGTTCAGAGACACCTCTCAGCAACAATCACCGTTCAACTCGCTGACGTACAACCAGTGAGGAGAAAGAAATTGCGGGACCCTGCCGTTGAGAGAACGGAATTACGCGCCTACCACAGCTGGGTCTTCAGCGCTTCTTCGTGCAGGGTGCTTTTAGATTACGTTATCTGACAATCGCAGTTGTCCTGCGAGTTTAGGACAGATTCGTGTATTACGCGGTACTGGGTATGACAAACGATCTCCTTTCACCTTGACCCTCTGCCAAAACCCATTACTTCCGAGCATTCTCCACGTGTCTACCATACGAGCACAGAAAGCGCGAGAAGCGTTGAAACGTTTGGTGGCGTTGACCAGCCGTCCAATCCGATGAAAATGAAGATTGCACCGCGTAAGGCATACGAATGGCCACATGATTAGGCGTGATTAGGTGCGCGAGCTGAACATTTCAAAGGTAGCGCGAGGCACGTGCAGGTGGCATCAGATTACACCACCGTTCACTATCATGAACTACAGTCGTCGCGAAGTCGGTAAGCGGACCTCCCTCAACAGCTGCACATAAAAATGAACTTTACTTTCGCGCAGTTTGGGGGAGTTGCAAGTATATATTTTCCTTGTGATAACTCACCACCAGCACCCGTTGTTTCTCTCTCCTGGATTATTAATAAGATTATACCGCTGAAAGCATATACGATTGGCGACGGGCGAAAGATACACTGATACTAAGAGACAAGAACAGGATACCGAAAGAAAGACCCTTCCAAGACACTTCATGAGAAAGCTTCGATATAATGCGGCTAGTGCTACTGTGCGTTACGGCTGTGAGAAGGAAAACACAGCCCTAACGACGCGGCTAATGGCCATGTAGACAAAAATAGGCTTACTTAGGCCACCAAACGATGCAGCGGATGTTTTGTGGCGGAATTTTCCCGAAGACTCAACTGCCTGCTATCGAGCAGTATGCTCCATTAGGGAAAATTTCAACGAGCCAAAACAGCGAAAATAGGAAGAAAACAATTTTGTCCTATTGAAGCGTGCAGCCTCTCAGCAGTGCTCAGTAAAAACAAAAAAAAAAACAACAAATAAACACGAGAGGAAAAGCCCCATGGCACACACACTCACCACAGAAAGTTCCTTCCTGTATTACCCCCGTGTAAGTGGGACACAGTTTCGGCTTGCGTAAACCATCTTGCCTACACGAAGACAGACTGTGAGTAAGTGGATATCAATGTTTTGCAGCAAGATATTCAATAAGGAAATAGTATAAGCCAGTTAAGCCAAACATAGTTACAGAGAGTCGCGGTTCGTTGTTGTTGCACAGCTCGCCCAGTTCTCAGTTACAGCTGCTATATATCGCACGTTTCACTCAACAAATATTCATTTATATTTGTGATATTTGATATTGATTTGTGAGTGTGAGATCGGGAGTGGAGTTTCATTGCACGTAGATTGTTTCGGGTCATTTACGGCGGCGCGTTCCTCATTCTGAATCAGTGCCCAGAGCTGTGCCTCTTTCCTGCAGTTGAATTTGCATCCCAGCTGACGTGTATGACGTTAAAATCGCCCAGCACGGTAAGCCAGTGTTCAACGACGGTTTGGAGTGATCTGCATGTGTCTGCGAGGACGGGGGATGCTTTGCCTTTCGGGCTGCTCTACGTGTTGATTGGTTTGGTTTGGTTTGTGGGGTTTAACGTCCCAAAGCGATTCAGGCTATGAGAGACGCCGTAGAGGAGGACTCCAGAAATTTCGACCTCCTGGGGTTCTTTAACGTGCACTGACATCGCACAGCACACGGGCGCCTTGCTTTTCGCCTCCATCGAAAAGCGGCCGCCGAGGGCAGCATCTTTGTGAACAGTAGTCGAGCGCCGTAACCACTGCGCCACCCCGGCGGGGTGTATGTGTTGAGAACGTACAAGAGGAACCTTTATGGTTTTGGGAAGAAAATTCTATTCGGTGGCAAATTTGACCTGGGTTTCCTGTATTGCGATGACTGTGAGGACTTTGTGTCAGAGAGACGCAATTTGCAGTCGTATATTGTTTCGTATGGGCTGGTATCCAATACCATTGCCATACTCTAAGTTCCTTATGGTTTGCTGACATCTAGAAATGGTTTGGGGGCGACTGGGTTGGATTATATTCTTGTGGGTAGGAGCATGCAGTTGGTACATTTTGCTCTGTAGTTGATACGACCAACCTTCTCATAAATCCTCCTCTCTTTGCCCTTTCAATAAAACATTTTCATCATCATCATATGTAGTTGAGCAATGAGTTGAGTGGAGTGGAGATATAATCAAACCCAGGGCTACGGAATTGTCAGACGGGCGCACGGCAGCCCATTGGCCACCAATGATCTTTTGTTTCAGATGAATAAAGATGTATTTAATGACTTCGCGATGTTCACGGGACACAACACGCAGTCAAACTTAACGCGATAAAACGCGCTCTTTACCGTGGGTAAATTGCTTCGTAAAGGCTGAGCGTTTCCGTAAACGTCGAAAAAATACTCAAACGACTAAGAACAAGCACAATAACAACGTAAATGCGCATGCTGTACCATGAACTTGGAGAACCTTGTTTAATTTATTAAGTATAGTTTGTCGCGACATCATCTGTACTTTGCTCCCTAGATCTATGAGACGAATTGAGAAATTAAGCGCCCCAAAAATATGCAGAACTGCACACACAAGTGAACCATTACAGTATTTACGCAGTGGCCAAAATATTTTCTTGCCTATACATTGTTGCGACGCCGGCAGGGCCGGAGCCGAAGATAGCGAAGGCCAGCGAGGCGAGGCGACGAGGCACCACGGAAGCGAGGAGCTTTTGGAAAAGGAGCAGTGCAGATTTTTTTACATGATGGTAGAGATTTAGATTTCAGAGAAAGTATCTCAATGTCCCCAGCAATGGCCAGACCCCGGTTTTTCTACACTGTCTTGTCCCTAGGTACCTAGATAGGGAATCCTTTGTCCTTGAGCATTGGCCAATAGAAGAGCACCAATTGGCATTTTTTGCACACAGCACCATAAGGAACCGCCTTCTGGATTTCGTCACGTAGGCCTGACGTCACCAGCTTCCCACTGGTAGACCTGGTCCATGACGCTACGGAAGCGAGGATATCATATTAGAGAGATTTAGCTTACCGGAGACGTATTACGTCTCCCGGAGACGTACAGACGTAGACGTATCGGACGCCTACTGCGCATGCGTGAAAATTGATGTAGACGTATTCGGCTGACACCGGGCAAAACACGTTTTAGCTGTACGTATCGCCCATACGTAAGACGTATCGCTAGACGTACATGCAGATGATGATGATGGCTATCCAATAAAAAAAAGATAGAAGTTATTTGTAATAAATACTTCAAATAATGTCACAAAAATGTCACATGCAGATCCCCCGAAGTCATCATGTTGACGTGTTAGCTGTGTTTTGAATAATTATTAATTTGAGCTCACTTTTAACCACTTTGCCACCTGCAGCAAGCCTGAACAATCCAAGCCTAGTTGCATTAAATCTGTTTGTTTTGGTGCTCACATGGAGGAAGGAAACAACTGCTCGTGTTTGCTGGTGTTCGGTCGTGTGCTAGAATTTGCTCCTGCTATCGGTGCAACCTGCCCACGTTACGTTACATCATGCCGACAGCATCCTTCACCCTTCACGACAGGCAGCTTTTAAGCACCCTATCATGGGATGAAATTGAAGACATGCATAGATTTCAACGGGAGCGCGATATTCCAAAGCCTCGAAGGAACTTACGTGAGCGTGGTACCCTTCAACATCGGCGCCAACAACAACACAGTGTTCAACGGGATTTTTAGATTCTAGAAAGAGAGTCTCTGGCTCCGAGGCACCTTGGCACAGCTCGACTTTTACTTCGGTCATCTACTCTACGGTATGACAAGTGGCTTGATCTGCAAGCTCTTCAGCGATTCTCCGAGGTAAGTAGCGCATGGTGTGGTGGCTGTGGTGGCTTGACGGTTACAAGCCAAATTATTGATAGCAGTGCTTTCTGTGTCGAATAAATATGCCCGCCGAAACATGTAAAGCAAAGCTGACTGGCTGTGGCGTTTCAGTAGTCATCTTTGAATGCGAATTAGCGCTAATCCTGAGGTTCAGAGCTTATCAAAACAGTCTAACACTTGTGCGACCGCTTTCAAGCGGAATTAAAGAGATAAATTCCTTGTGAGAAGCGGGGCGGGATGTCGTATCATCCCGCGTGCACACTGCTACGCACTCTCGCGCTACTCATTGCACATCATCCCCATCAGCTTCCATGTGTGCATGAACGCTACCGAGCCTTCTACTCGATATAACTACGTCAAAAACCTATCATTTTGTAGTCGAAAGGCACCAGCGCTCATGCTCCTAGGGATGATTGCATGGGGCCAATGCTCTCTGGCGCGTAACGGCGTTGTGTCGTTTCTAGCAGGCGAGCAGTTTTGGCTACTGTAAAACATCAGTCACCGAACGTCTGCTGTAATCATTCATTTTTTTTTTTTTTTTTTTTTTTTACGTCAATTAACTTAGGCACACTTGTGCAAAGGCATATATATATATATATATACCCCTGCTCTCCAACTCGGTTGTAGAGCTTCGGGAAGGTGCCCTCTTGTCGACATCAAATTTAGTGAAACTGTTTAACGTCCCGAATGCAACCAGTGCTATGCTGCTTTTCTATCTTGCCTACTAGCACAGCATAAGGTCATCAACATAAACACTAGCACACTTACAAGTCAATATTTTTTTTTGATTAAATTAGGGAAGTCCACGGAAACAAAAACTGAGAAATACGCAAAAGGTTGTTACCAGCACAAGTTATTTTTTAATTTGCTTCATGTATTAGAAATACTCAACATAGAAATTTCATAAAATTTTATGCAATAATTTAAACAATGTAAGCAATTTTGGATTTGGCCCTTATCGATATGAAAATCTATATTTGACCCTACTTTGAATGAAATTTGTTTCAGAGTCGTTTCTAGTCTCTTTGTGAAAATAATACCTGTAAATGATCATATTGTGAATACAGCTGATGAAGAGTTGTAATATTCATTGTCACACAATCAGCAGCACTGATTTGCTCTAAAGTGAGCAAATAACTGCTTAGTGGGCTTCTGCTTCAAGCAAAGATGTGAGGCTATTTTCTATTGGTAGAAATTAGTTGGAATGTGTTTAATGAAGAGCTATTTTAATTCGGTGCACCATTGTATTGCCGGGGAATGGTAGATGCACATAGGATGCAAAGCGACAAGACAGCGGCAAATATTGTCGTTTCTTGCCAGTTTCGGCTATTTGCTTATGTTGCTAAATGCAGAAAGCCGCTGCCAACAGGCTAAACTAAATGTAGTCTTTTATAAGTTATTTTGCGAGCTTTATGCACAAACTGCTTCGTCTGCTGCAGGCCTATGTTCCCAGTGTTTTTATCTTCTGGCTTCAGATTTTCCTGTGATCTCTTCATATCCTAGACAGTGATAAGGAAGTAGCTATGGAGAAGCAATAATTGAATTTACACTTGCAGTAGTCCACCCTATCATGCTAAAGCTGAGAAAGAAAGCTGTCAAGAATAAAATAGAATTGGCTCATTTCCATCTGCACATCAGTAGAATCTGGCTCATTTTTGATTTGGCACATGATTTCTGTGAAATTCCTGGTCTTTATTTATATCCTTACTGTGTCAAACCGTTTGCAAAAGTGAGATGTATATATGGTCTTTCAATTAAAAAAAAAAAAAAAAAGAAGAAGAAGAAAATAACTAGTGTAGGTTTCTGAATTTCGCTTGCTTTGAAAAAAAAAAAAAAAAATCAAGTGTCGATGATAGTGTTGAAAAAATCCGGGAGCACTGCGGAATCTACACTGCAGAAATGTGAAAATCTAAGCGTTGCTGGTGCACACAATGCATCACGTTTGCTCTCATCATTATGAATTAAATGCACAGTCATTATCATTGCTAATGTCATCACTGCTAATTCCAACTTCATTGTCATCGCTACTGTAGACAAGGAGAATTTTGATGTGTGTTTCACGATCCCGAGCGTTGCACAGTTGGCTAAAGCGCTCGGATGGGGATGCGAGGGATAGAGGTTCGGCTCCCAGCGGAAACAGGATTTAAATTTTTTCTGATGGCATCATCATAACGTCATTTGATTGACAGCTATAGTGTGACCAAACAAACCAATGCCGACAGTATGAGCCATTAAAGATTTTCACCTTAAAATTGATGGGCCTGTACGAGGTAACGCTAGTGAACTCTTCCAAAAGCAATGCAATAAGTATTATGCTACGGCACAGTAAAGAAGGTGCACACTGAAAGATTATTTTCTCATGACCACTTTATAGGGACTCTATAAGCGATCGTTGCTTGCAGCCGCTTCAATTTTTCCTCTTCAGGCGGTGCATGCAAAGGAAGGCCCCCGTGCTCAACTGCTGGGGTTTCATCATGGCACAGCAAGGCAAATTTGTCGACCCTCTGTGGCTCAGAAGGAGGACTTCTCTGGGCACAAGTGGAGCCTGTGCAGAAATATCAGGCACTAATGTGTACCAATGCCATAGTCTGCCAGTGGGCCATTTAAAGGCAGGCGTCACGATGCAGGTAAGCCTGTTCAGTCATGTCTTCATTGCAGTAACTAGCTGTAATATGTTTTCCATATTCAGGGGAGTCCATTTCCAAATTAAAGCCTAACATCTCTGCTGCGAAAATTCCACAAGTACTTTTATATTTTTTGAGTTGGTTTTTGGGAAAGGGTACTCAATGACCCACCTCATGAAAAACAGCTTTTCATCTGTAAAGAAACGTGGCACTTAAGTATGTGATGCAAGATTGTGTTAGCATGTGGCATTTTATAAATTTGTAGGAAAAAATTGTATCTAAAAACTGGCAACTGTAATTACATCTCATTATACAAAAAGAACAGAGGCACCTGTGTAGACCCGCATTGGTTATATTTTTAATTCTTGCTATCTTTTAGGGATCCTCAAGGAGACGGTGCACTTTGAGAACCTGCAGAAGATCACCATGGGTCATAAATATGTGATCTATAGTGATGCAGCCTACCCCCGATGGCCTCTACTCTACAAGCTGTTTGGAGGTGCCGTACTGCAGCCTCATCATGTTGCCTTCAACAAGGCAATGAGCAGTGTTAGGAAAGCTGTAGAGGAAGGGTTTGGCAGCATAGCACGGGATTTTGCTTTTATTGACTATTTCAAGAACCAAACTTTGAGATGGTAACAGGTAGGGCGCGTGTATAAAGTTGCGCAATGAACTGCCGAACATCTTTGTACAGTTGTCATGTGCCTATGTACTTTGTCTTGTGTCTGCCTCAGTTAGTCAGTACCTTGTGCCTTTTCAGACATAAGTGTCGGCCTACGTCCTACGGTCAAAAAATTTGGAACATTTTTTTTTTTTTAGGCTTACTTTCTCAGTAAAATATAGACAAGCATGGCAAGCAGTGACCTTCATAGTTGAGGCATTTGTCAACAGTCACAGAATTCATCTCTGTTTTCCTTACAGCAATAATTGCAGCATGCAGTGGTGCATATCTTGTAAATAGGGTAAATGCACTAGGAAACTTGGACATCAGAAACAAGTGGACAGGAGGCTTGCAGACTCACAACTGGATTTACTAAGTAAAGATGACACATATAAAGTGCACAAAACCGCATGCTCAACGCTATACTTTTGCTTGCTGTATATATGTCCTCTTTCGGTTAGTAAAATACAGTTGTGAGCCTATGTGCGTCCATGTCCACTTCTGTTTCTGTTGTCCGTGTTTTCTAGAACAGTTACTCCATTTCCGAGATGAGCATCACTGCATGCAACAATGCTACCCAAAGATTTATGCTGTTCATTTGTTGATGCTGTTATGCCGAGATGCAGCTTTATGAATTTTTTTTTTTTATGCGAGATGCTGCAATATTTATCTCGATTGATTGCAGCAGTGCATGACTACTTTCTCGTTGTTCTCGTCTCACAGTGTTCAACATGACATGGTGTGTGCGTGGTGGCGTTTAGGGTGGCGTGTGATAGTGTTCGTGTTCAAATGCAGGGGTTTTTGCCTGAGTGTGCAGCGATATGACAGCTTCGGTTTGCCATCTCGCTACTTGGCGAACTGAAAGGACGCGATGACTTTGGTTCGGCGTTGTCTCCCATGCTCCTTTGACTGCGTGACCGTCTACCGGTGAACACCCGACAGCTGCGCTCCGGACCAACGGCTTCACTTGTTCCCAACGCTAACTTCGAATTGTTAGTGGCACGAGATGCTTGTGACTGCAAATATGCACTAGACCACCAGTCTGAACGCTGTACTTGAGTTGTGCTGCGTGGGCCGTCTCCAGTGTTTCACCCAAACGGTTGTGTGTGCATTTGTGTATTGTCTAGATTAAGGAAAGGTGGCATCTGAGTTATAAAAGTGTCTGTATGTGTGAAGTGCCATCTGCTTTGGCGAACCACCACAGCTTGTCTTTGTCAGGCCGTCTGACGGCTTCAGCGAGAACCTGTGCTACCAGATGCAAAAAGTGATGATGCCATTTTATGGTTTTTCACTTCATGCAGCTAATTTACAGCTCATATATTCATTGATCGCATGTGCTGGTAGAGTCATTATTCAGAGTTTTCTGTACACTACTGAGTTAATTGTACTCTCATTGAGCTGTCATGTTGTCGTCATGCCCGAGACGCTTTGCATTGTAGCCCCATCCAGTAGTGTAGCCAGAGCTCGAGTTTTACCAACGTTGGCATCAACGAATGCCGCAGATGCCCTCTCCCTCTGTTTCTGCACTCTTTTTTTTTTTTTTTCATAAACTAAAGTCACCTTTGAATCTCCTAGATTTTAACCCTGCAAAACTGTGTCTAGTCAGGCCAAAGCTATCACGCATATTCTTCTTTTCTTTTTTTTTGCAGCTGTGGGTTTCGTGGACCCTGAAAATCGCTTCGTGAGCCCTTATTTGAGAAACACTGACCTATGATATGCTTTTAGCAATTACCACTATGTGACGAAACATTTTGAATTTCTTTTGGTGAAGTGGTGACCACAGGCCACTAACAGTGTTTTCAACGTTGTAGCTGAGGCTCACTTGAGAGAGCACATATATTTTTTTTTTCGAGTCATTGCATATGTTTACAATTCTAACAGTGCAAATATTTCTTAAAATATGCAATTTAAAATTAGTGTAATGCCCTTTGCAGATAATTTTGGACCTGTATTTGCAAAACTGTAGCCTTAGCTACTTATGCACCATAAAATGCAAGAACAGAAACACACCGACAGCATTTGTGTTGCAAAAATGTATTTGGGATTTATTTGGCAAAGTGAACATGGTCGAGAGAGTTTTGGACAAAATAAACTGGTGCTATCTGCAATGTGATATAGTGCCAACATAAATAACTTTCATTCTTTCATCAGCGCAATCAGCATCTTGTCAACTGATTGCCAAGATTTCACCAGCTGATCTTCACATGTCCATCTTCACACGGGGCAGTGTTCTTCACCATGTGCTGCATAAAAAATCCGTGTTGTATTCTTCTGCCTTCCTGGAATGAAAAGGTGCAGTGTTCACAGAAATTACTGTAAAATTAAAGCTGTTATGAGAAAGCTGGAGGTTGTTTAAATTGCTCTCCAGCTGGTATTGCAGTGAATAACTACGCACATGATTATTCATGAAATGTCTGGGCATATGGCATACCCCTATATCATGGCACAGAAGTGCAGCAGTCTCCTCTTGTGAATGCACCTATCGGGGGTGGAATTGCCGCTCCATTTGCTCCATTCTGCTCCCAAACTGCTTTTCCTGCTCTATCCTGCTCCAAAATGCAATATTGCTCCAAAACTGCTCCAAACTGGCTGTTTTAATGTTCTACCATCAAATTTAGTGCAACACGCAAACAATGTCTTTGCACCAGTGGCAAAGATATAACGCATCTAGCACTGGCCTTAATACAAATGAAATTTTTGTAAGGGAAGGAAGCATGTGGCATAATAAATATTTGTTTGCAAGTAAATTTAATATGAGTCACTGGCGATTGGAGATAATTGCAAAAAAAATGCACTGTGCATGTGCCGTAGCACCTCCTCTCAGCTTTTTGAATCGCCGGTGGAGGGAGAAGCAAGAGCAGCAAGCGAAGCAGATAGGCGCAAACTACTGTGAGTCGTTCGGAAGGAAACTTGTCCGACTGGAAAAACCACATGAGTTATTCTAATGGTTGTGGTCTAAGAACAAGCAGGCACTTATCGAGCCTCTTTTTCAGTAACAAGCTTGTCGGACCTACGGCAGACAAAATCATACTTGAATCGTTATGGGTTGGTACACCAAAGATGTCACTCACTAGGAAGCGTCTCAAGAGTGTTGGAAAGCCATACAGGGCCTATTGCCAAGATTTAAAAAATGAGCCCCAGCATTGCTCAAGCAAATGATAAAACTATTGGAAGGAGGTAGTGAAGTAAAAATGCTAAGGCTACCCTTCAGTGCTATCTACATTTCCTGAAGGCACTACTGACCACTGCTCAGAAATTTATCAGCACAGGCATAGGATCAAAAAGGGATATGCACAAGATAGAGAGCAGAAATGTCATGTCCATTAATCTGAGCTCCATATTAGTGGCATTGCTTGAGTGCATTGAAGTGGTAAACTCGACATTTGAATCTGTCAGGTCAGAATAGGCGACTGCGTTAGGTCACAAGGTCACACTAGGTGTTCAGTTATAAAGCACACCAGCAAGCATTTTGTTTGCTGCTAGTCTGTTCCAAGTTGTTGGCCGTTGTCTTGTCAGAAATGAGTGCGAAGTTGGAGAGGCATTGAACTTGCATAAAAAGGAAGAGCTCATCTTTTTCTGTCAGAAAGAAAAAAACAAATACTACAATTATCAGAGGCATTTGACCTTAGGAACTTGCTTCAAAACATAATTCAAATGCTCCAAAACTCTTGTCTCATTGCTCCAAAGCTGCTCCAAAACTCTTGTCTCGCTGCTCCTAAAGCTGCTTCAAAATGCTTGAGCCTGCTTCCACCCCTGACCTATGTATCAGACCCATTGATGACTGTCTTTAGTGGTAATGGCACATACCCACGGCGGATAAAAAGGCCATGGTATATAGCAAGTACAAAAGGTTCATGAACAAGCAATTGAGTATTTTGATAATTACGAATCTTAAACTAGAATTTCATGAAAAAAAAAAAAAAAGAAAGGAAAAGAAAAGGCAGTGAATCTCATTGTAGCAATCTACCTGGTGTGATTATATAGTTGTGAACAGAATTGCACACAGGTTGTAGGGTATATCCTTTGGCACTTGCCCCGAAGGAGAGGAGAATAAACACAAATAGCATGCCTGAGTAATCACCATTTGAACGATCTAACAGTCACTAACAGTGTTTCACAAGGATGCCTGCTTTGGCCACTGTTGTTGAAAGTGTTCATCAAAGACATTGCCCACATCAACATATCCATTAAATTTGTCGTACATATATAGGGTGGATCTGGTACATATGATATGGGCGTGTCCAGAAATCTAAAATATAAATCGAGAGACAAAAAATAATTTTGGGAAACTACTGTCGAGCTCACGCCCTGAAACTCTGCTAGGTCTAATCCGACTAGCTGACGTCGCCCATGTCAAAGGACTCCAGGCCGTCATCTTTGCGGATAAGTTGACACCTATCTTGCGCCTGTTGGATATTTATTAGTTTTGCCACCACCACATGCAGATAACTGTTCTATTATGACCGGCACAGATGCAGACACGTTGACAAAGCAAAGCAAAGCCTTCCTGTTAACATTATTGTTGTGGCTTCAATCAAACAAACTTAATATAAATTGTTCAAAGACAACGCTAGTTATTTTCCCAGAAAGAAATTTTCTTTTTAATCGTGCTGTCAGCAATGAGAGCCGGAACATTACAATTGTAGGCTCGCAGAGAATACTAAGTGTCACGTTAAACAGCAATCTGTACTAGGACTTGCCTGTTGCTGGCATATGCAAAAGATTTTCCATGGTATTTGATGTTATTTTATGTCAGTGAACGCTCCTTCTGATGCACATTGAAAACAAATTGAATCATTTTTTCACATCAACCAATGCATTAAGACCACAGTGGAGGGTGGAGTAAACAATATAATTTTGCCATCCTTTTCTTGAGGATAAATAAAATTCACCAAATGGGTAATTGCAGTAGAAATGTCTCTATAAAATATTACTTCTGAGCTTTTGCATTGATTATGCACATTATGCTCTTAGGTCATGGTGCAATGACCTAAGAGCTGGAAATGCATCACACGTCCAGGCAAACATCACACAAAAGTGTGAAGCCGCAAAAAGAAAAAGCATGTGGGAACTTCCCACGCTTTGCCCGATGATGAATACATTCTGGAGAGGGGTGCCTGAGGGCACACCACACAGGAAGATACGGTGGCTGTTTGGGAGAAGGGACATGGCCATAAAACCATTACACTGATCCATTAGTTGAGTTCTACAGATGCTGTTTTGATCCGCTGTATGTGACATCAGACATGCCCTGTGTTTTTCTGGCAGACAGACTCCTTGTTCGACTATTGCAATGCTATCGAAGTGAAAAAGGAAGTTTCTATGTCTCCTCGCCTGTTCCCAAGGTATGACTGCAAGAACATTGCTTACCAATACTGTTTGATTGACTGGCTGATTGACCCAGAGAGATGTGCCGTGTTTTATTGGCCAAAGTTCTGTGAGAGGGCTGGATTGATTGTTTAAAGGCTTCTTGTGGAGTAAAAAAATACTGGCCCTGGGCAAGAGGCTCAATAGTCTATCATTGCTATGAACTTGCTTTTGACCTTTTGCTGTTAAGACCTTTGAAGTATGTACATAAGTCTGCGGAAGTGCAATCAAATTTCATTGTTTTTGTTCTCTCATCTTCGAAATGTCATTCTTCTCTCAAACCGAAGACTCAGTCATGCCACCAAATGGAGTGTAGGTTCAAAACAGTCTGAGACAAGCATAACAATACACAAAGCATTGCGATGGTCTCGTGAGTGTGCACCATGAACATGAAAATTTGTGAATAATTTGTTTTCCTACTCATTTATTTCATTTATCGCTGCTTTCATAGACCATTGCATTTTGTATAATGCACTGTTGCTGCTGCTGGTCCGTGCATAGATTTGGCATGAATGCAAAAGCTAACAACTAGGTTCTAGTGCAGTTGTACTAAGCAGTCTTGAGTTTTAAACTACAGTAAGTTGCTAAGGCATTGAGATAAATAAAACTTTTTACAAATTGGTGCTGCTCAAAATAACGTAAATATGTCCTCACCCCTCAGGGGCACTGACTGCAGGCTTGGTGTTGACAGCAGCGGCTCCACACTGTGCAGACTTGTGGCTGTGCCATGGAAGCAAGCAAACAAATGAAAGAAATAATTATTTCTGCAGCCATGAGATCTTGGGCTGTTTTCCGGTGCATAACAACATGCACGAACTTACTTTAGCACTCTGGCTAGACCTTGTACACAGCAGTAAGAGAATCAAGACTGAGCATTGCAGTGCTTTGTAAATAGCTGTAACATGTTCAACAAGAACATTGAAGAAAGTAATATAAGAAGTGTTGTCGCTTACTATTCTGGGAGTTGTAATGATTGCTTTCATCATCATGTGTCTCTCTGGGCACCATGTCATTCAGGCACTTGCAGGCTCATTTTCATCTGAAAGGGAATAACCATATGAGACACAGATGATTGGTAATTAACTTGCCAACATAATACAGGATGTAATTGTGCAGCTGAAAGTTGCGCCAGGACACTAGAAAAGTGCCACGATGCAGACACTGTTGCCTTCATTCAATGCAATGGTCCTTAACAAGGATCCTTTTTTAAGTTTCAGGTGTTTTTATAACACAATGAGCAAACCAGTTCAGCCTCTGCGACTTGTAAATGCTAATAGGACTTCCAGTGCCTGAATGTTTTGTCCAACAGCATAAAATATTGGCGCACTTCATTTCACGTGCTGACACAGGGACACAAGTTCATAAGCTTGGGGCGAAAAAAAATAATAATAAAATAAATGACCTCTTGCAGTATTTGGCTTTGGCACTGCATTCAGCATGTGCTGTTAGTTAATGGTGCCAGACAATTGTCTGAGAAGATAAATTAAATCATCTTGCAAACAATTTTCATTTATTGTGGCTCCTGGTGGCTGTGCACATTTACATGCACATGTAAACAAAAGCAGCTACACGACGTGTATTATATTATGCAACTCGAGCCATGCTTAGCAAAAATGCTGAAATATCATGTATCTAATTCGCACAACCTAAGTGGCTTTTTACTTTGCGCTGCTATTCCCCAGCAATCGACTAGGCGGTGTTCAGACGGGCGGGCCGTATGTATCGTGTGAAAGCATCATCCACCATCACTCCTACTCGGAGCGCACGCGATCGGCAGGCGCCGAGTCACTGCCATTCCGAGCTACTCGAAAGTGCCGTTTTCGTCACATATGATAACTAATTGTTCCGCTCGGACAGTCCGCTGTCCAGTCCGATCGTCTGAACAGAGAAGGTAGTGAGTAGTGACTTACCAGAATCTTTTTTTTTTTTTTTTTCTGACGCTGGATGGCTTGCAAAGGCCTTTGCGAACGCCCTTATTGCGCAGCGGAGCGAGCGCTCGTTCGCCGTCGGCGGATCCCTAGAAATCGTTGCAACTTCTTTCGACGGCGCCTTCTCCCTGCGCTGTACAGTGTACAGGATGGTGGCGATCTCGAGCTACTTGCTGGTCGTCCGCCGCACTGAAACGCTTGCGCATGATGTTTTCTTGGCACGGCCGGGGCAAGGGTATTACAGCATTTGATGACGCCAATGTGAAAACGGGAGAACTATGTGGCCCGTTGCGCACAGCAGCACTCTACAAGCACTCGTAGCACCACCCCATCGGCGCTTGGCTTGGCTGCTGAAATCTCGTGAGATCTCGCGAGATTACGGCAAGCTGGACGTCACGCGGCATACGTCTCCGGAGTACGTCTCCAGCGCCTGTACGTATCGGTAGTTTTCACGCATGCGCAGTAGGCGTCCGATACGTCTACGTCTGTACGTCTCCGGGAGACGTAATACGTCTCCGGTAAGCTAAATCTCTCTATTGTCGGCGCGTCTGTTCTCTCAGGCGTACTCTTGGTAACTGTAAACCGACCACAATGCTGGGCCAGCGATGCATGCCTCTTTCTTCCACCGCTGCCCTTGGGAAAAGCGTAATTTCGAAGGCAGCCTCCCGTAGTGCAAGCAATTGCAGAAAATGAATATTGAGATGCAAAATCAGAAGTGATCGAAGCCCGCTTTCATTGGGACAGTCGTGTGTGCTAGGCCAAACAATTAAGATACGACAAACTGTACAACTTTGCAGCGACCATCAACGGTTAGATCATGTTGAGACAAATTATGGCTGCGATTCTTTTACAAGTACATGGGTCTCTACTGCCTTATTTATATTTGTGCTTTGAAATACGTACCTATAATCTTTAACGGGTGGTTTAGTTTGTAAGTTCTGACGTCCCAAAGCAATTCCAGCTCTGAGAGACGCCGTAGTGGAGGGCTCCGAAAATTTCGACCACCTGGGGTTCTTTAACGTGCACTGATATCGCACAGCACACGGGCGCCTTGCTTTTCGCCTCCATCGAAAAGCAGCCTCCGTGGCCAGGACTCGATCCGGCCGCATCCCTGAATACAGCAGTCCAACGCCCTAACCACTGCACTACCTCGGCGGCGATAATCTTCACACTGGCGACTCGCGGAGGTCGCGCGACACGATTCGTCACGGAGGGGGCGATTAGCCACGGAGGGGGCGACCCTAACGAGTCGCCATGAAGTCGCTCGCTGACCGATTTCTTGCGTCGCGACTTGAAGTCGCAAAGCTACTGAGCCAATCCGCAGCGCTTCTGCCTCCTTCCAAGGCGGGAAAATTCAAGAGTGCATGCGCGCGTGTGCATGATCGACTTACTGCGCCCGCAGTTGTTGGGCACACATATTAAGGAGCACTGCGAGAGTGAAGCGTACTAATTCACGTTTGTACTCGTATCATTTGTCATGTGCTTGACGCTCGGGCATGAGGCGATTTCGTGATCTGCTATTTCGCGAGAACGCTAACAACAGCGCACACACCACCGCCGCTTCCGTTTTCGTCGAACTATAGCGCGTTGGCGGTCGAAACAGTCCTAAACATGGGAATAACCATAAGATCCAGTTCTTCGCTGATAATTTCACATATTCATAACCGAAATGAGTCCGAATTGATCTACTCCGAGCGCGGTAGCAGAAGCCGTAAAGGCGCG
Organism: Amblyomma maculatum; assembly: GCF_055883805.1. Taxonomy (NCBI): domain Eukaryota; kingdom Metazoa; phylum Arthropoda; class Arachnida; order Ixodida; family Ixodidae; genus Amblyomma; species Amblyomma maculatum. The sequence continues at coordinate 166,012,925 of NC_139346.1, read as the reverse complement.
AAAGCCGGGCCTTCGTTCAAACCTCGTTCGGAGAGGGGTTTGTCGTGAAGCGAGTTGCATTCCGATGTGAACACTCCCTGTTGATCGACGATTGTCGCCGGTCTCCCCCTCCGTGACGAATCGAGCCGCGCGACCTCCGCGAGTCGCCAGTGTGAACCAGCCTTTACTTGGGGGGAGATCGCTGCAGCGCGTTGAGCTTCCACCGCTTTGCAGTTATCGTCCTTGCGAAGGTGGTAAGCCTTCAAGTCTGCGACGTGCAGCGGACCGCCGGTTTCTCCGCTCGTCAACAACTGCAGCTGGTAGGTGGGCGGCGTATGTATGTATAACTTTATTAGGGAGCCGGCAAACGACGGGTTAACGCGTCGTGACGCTGGCCAAGCGTCTACCCGGGGTTAAGCCCTACTCTGCACTACCTCATTTGACCCGTTTGTGGTGGGTGTGAGGCTTGTGCTTTTCGAGCGCACCCCGGGCCTGCTGGACGGCCCATAGTTGCATGTCCTTGTCTGTATTCTGCACAGCATCTTGAAGTTCCGGCGGGTATGTCCTGGATGCAGCTTCTGTCGGGAACCTGGCACAGTCCCACATGATGTGCCATTGGTCCGCCGGACCCACTTGACATACACTGCACATATCACTCGTGTAGATGTCTGGGTGGAGGACGTGTAGCATTGCCGGGGCTAGGAGTGACCCGGTTTGCATTTGCCTTAGGATGACCGCCTCCTCCCGACTAAGTGCCGGGTGAGGCGGCGGCATTGTCCGTCGAGCTAGGCGGTAAAATTTTGTCACTTCCTCGTAACTGGTCATTCTGTCTTTTGTTTCGAACCACCATTCGGAACGGTCCTTCTCGGGGGCGCGGAAGGTAAGCGCTCGCGCCGCCGAATGGGCCGTCTCGTTGTGATTCGGTGAGGATGCACAATCTCCCGCGTGCGCCGGGAACCACTTGATGCGGATAGTGTTGCCGCGGTCTTGAAGCTGGAGCTTACTGATGATGGCGGCCGCCGGCGCGCACACTCGCCCCTTGGCAAAGTTGCGCACAGCGTTCCTCGAGTCGCTGAGCACGGTGCGACACTCGGCCTCCGAGATCGCCAGAGCGATGGCAACCTCCTCGGCGTCTGTGGCGTCCGTGCACCGCACGCTCGCTGCCGTTGTTTTGATGCCGGTAGCCGCCGCGACGGCCACTGCCACGAATCCTTCTCGCTTGTATTCCGCAGCGTCCACGAACCGGGCGTGCGGGTCCTGGGCGTGTTGCTCGACGAGGACTTTGGCCCGCGCCTGCCGCCGTTCTTGGTTGTACTCGGGGTGCATGTTTTTCGGGATGGGGTCCACGTGGATGTGGGCCCACGCCTCATCGCTGATATCGCACGATTGCCGACTGGGAGCTCGGGGATTGTAACCCAGGGACGTCAGTATGCTGCGGCCTGTCTTGGTGGTAGAGAGGCGCTCCATTTGCGCCGTGAGCTGCGCCTCGGCTATTTCTTCTAAGGTGTTATGGACGCCGAGCTGCAGGAGCCGAGCCGTACTCGTGGTCCCCATTAATCCCAGCGCCGTCTTGTAAACCCGTCTGATCAGCGTGTTTATCTTTGTCCGGTCAGCGGCCTGCCAGTTGAGGTAGGCCGCAACGTAGGCGATGTGACTGATCACGAACGACTGGACGAGGCGCAGAAGACTGTCTTCACGCATGCCTGCCCATCGTGTCGAGACTCGGTGTATGAGCCGGATAGCGTCCATTGCCTTGGTGGTGATCTTGTTGATGGTCTCGTCGTTGCGGCCGTTCTTGTTTAGTAGCAGGCCCAGGACCCTGATCTTGGGAACTTCGGGGATGCGCTGCCCCGATGCAGCCACGATCTTTATGTGATCGCACTCCCGAGGGGGAGCGCGTTTCCGTCCCCGTTGTAATGGTGTGAGGACGAACAGCTGGGATTTGGCGGGCGAGCACACTAGGCCTGTGCCGTTAAGGTGTTGCTCGATGGCAGTAACAGCCTCTTGGAGCTGCTGCTCAATGCTGGCGTCGGTGCCGCCTGCCGCCCACAGGGTAATGTCGTCGGCGTAGATCGTGTCCGTGCCGTAACTTCGAACGGTCCAGCCTACTTGTGCGCTAGCGACACGGTGAAACCACGGGCTGCGTTACTAAACGGGTGCGTTATTTTCAGTACCAGGTCTCCCGTGTTGAAAACGACGTGACGACGACCTTTGCTGTACTGATCCGCCTGCTCCATGCGCCCGACATCAAGGTTTGCACGGGCCGCGCACTGCGCTGCCTCAAGATGCTCGCGGAGATTTGCCGCATACTGCGTAAGCGGAGGGTGCGTGGGCCCCGCCACGTCAGGTAGGGCATTCTCTAGCGGAAAAGCGATCTCTTTCAAAAAATTAAAGTAAGCGGGTGCCATACCCACCGACCTGTGCTGCTCAGTCGTCGCGACCAGCATACTCTTAGCATTCCGATCCACTCTCTTTGTTATGTTGCTCTGAGCGTGTTAGAGATTCGTTTTCCTAAGGCAGATTTGAAGCGCCAGAGAGGAATCCAAAAAGACTTTGCTTGTAAAATACGAAGCAATGACCTAACCAATGACAAGGCGCCGCTTGGCGGGAGGAAGAGAGGACGCTTTCAAGAGCGACAGTTACGTGTATATGCGCGCCGGCCTTGGCGCATTGCAACAGATAGATCCGGCGCAGCCCATTTATTGAGGTCGCCTCGCTTGTTGCGACCAGCCAGTGTTATAGCCAGTGTTGCTGCGAATTAGCAAGTGCTACTGCTCGGCTCCCGGGGTCAACCCGCTGCCCGGCAAGCCCTCTGATCGGTGATGGAGTGGCGCTAGTCTACATGGCTGCCACATCGCAACTGTCCAGATGCCCGTATGCGACAGTGCCTGGTGAACAATTAGTTGCTTGTTTGCTTGGCTCTCTCGCGTATTGTTCAGTGTTGTAAAGTTGTTCAGTGGGTGCTATTGAAAACTTCTTTAGTTGCATGCTTTCCATGGCGTTTTCGTGAACCTCTCGTCTGTGTATTTTGTGTTATTGTAAAGTCCCCTGTATCGTCTCTTGCTATATAAAGGTTGTTTTGCTTGTTAATTATGACACCAACACTTACTCTGGCTTGAATCGGTGAAATCTGGGCACCAAACGACCACCCCCTCTGTCACTAGATGACTTCGTTCTGAGCTTGCCGCGCAAGTCGAGGGCATCTCTTTTGAGACCGTTAAAGATATCCATGTGGTCGAAATTACTCCGTAGCCCTCCACTACGGCTCCTCTTTCTCTCTTTTCACTTTAACTCCACCTGCCTCCCTTCTCTTACGGCGCGGTTGAGGTGTCCACAGAAAACAAGTGAGACAGTTACCGCGCCTTCCCCTTCCTATAAATCAAATCAATCAGACCGGGTGAGCTACCCCTCCCCTCACTCTAAGGGTGTCTAAAAGTGTTTGCATCAATAGTGGCGCATCGTTATAATATATACAATTAAAAAGGGTCACAACGGTCTGAAGAAGTCACCAATAGCAGCAGCACCACCGCCAGCGGGGACATGAATGAAAGCTTGCGCATGGACACTACCCCAGCAGTTGCATTGATCGTCTTTGCTTTAAGAGGAATTGAAAAGGAGAATAATGAGCATAGCATACAGTTTCAAAATGTAGATATAGGCGACACGCAGGAATAATTCGAACGGAACCCACATGCTTTGCTGTCATGTTCCGTGCCCTGCGTTATAGGCACCAGCAGTGCATCTCAACATTTTTTCATTGTAATATTTACCTTTCTTACACCTGAAAGCGGCGGTGCTGATCATTTTCTGACTTGGTACGGACACACTGGCGGGAGAACGCGCGCGGCGTGCCGCCAGCGGCAGGACGCCCGCGCGGCAGAGAGGCCGCATCGGTTTCGCGCGGCGGTCGCCGCGGAGGTCACGTGACAGCGCTGATCTCGCCTTGTGTCCGACTGCGTGAGCTGATCTACGATTCTTTTTTTCGGCCAGCAGACCTCATTCCATCTTCTTCTTGTCCCTCGTCATCTACCGCGACGATCGTGTTTGCTCCGCAGCACACCGCTCGAGCATTCTAAACAAGTACACTGTCCTGTTCACATTTTACCCGACGTGAATGTTCAGCGGGCACTCAAGTATGAAAACAACTCGCCTGCGAGATCGAACGCTTTGCCGATGATCGCTCATCGGTTGATTTTAGCGTAAAAGGGGAATAACCGATCAGTCTCAAGAAAGTGTTCCATTATTCTCTCACTGAGGCTAAGTTTTCAACATGAAGGCAAAAAAGGAGAATGCTCGCTTCGTCGTTGATGGCACGGAGCGCTTGATCGCGCTTGAGCCGCGGGAAGTTAACTTCGGTAGTAGGCACGAGATGGCGACACTGACGCGCCCGTCGCTGAGCCGGACGTCTCTGATTGGCTCTTCTGATTCGCGGCACGCGGCAAGCCGCCGAAAATGGCTCCTCGACCCATTCGGCGCGCGGCAGGTCTACCCGCCGCCGCGGCAGGTTTTGCGGCAAGCTGCTTGCCGCCGGCGGCATGCCGCGCGCGTCTTCCCGCTAGTGTGTCCCTACCCTTACGTTGCTTGTTCGCGGTCTAGGCCCCAGTTAATGATTTTACACCACGATAGGAATTTGGTTCTACCGTGATCTTCTGTCCCATACAGAAAATAAAAACAGATATGGACTAAAGTAGAGAGTCATACACTCTCACGCTCTATTAAAGGGCCACTGTCCAAGGGCCTTTTAAGCAAAGGAGCCCAGTGTTTCGATCAGGTACCGGAGATAGTCTGTGCAAAATGCTACAATGACACGCGCGCCGCAAAGCATCGAAAATACAATTCAAAAGCTCTCTTATGCTCTCCGTTGGGAAGCCAGCTTCCCCGTTTCCTGCGCTGGCCCGGCGGGCCACAGCAATGACGTACGTACCGCGAACGATGTCCATTGGTCCGTCTCGCTGACTGACGGGAGAAGGATGGGTGTCTACCGCTCGCAGCGCGCTTTTCCCTCGCCACAGCCAGACTGAATCCAGCGGCGCGCGCTCCCTCGACCGTTTTTTTTTTTCGCGCTCGCGGAGAGCCACGCCCCACCTCCCGCCAAACGCGGAGGAGGAAGGGGAATTTGTATTGCGGAGGCTAGACGACCTCGGGCAGGAGTGTGAAAAACCTTTGCGAGGGAACGGAAGGAGAGAGGCATGACAGAATCGGGTGATTGCGGTGGCTGTAACTGCGTTATTAGTTACTCTTTTCAAAAACATTTTGCGGCCTTGCGTTCTAGGGGCAAAGTCTCACAGTCACCGGGGAAGAAAATATTTTTGACCGGAGGGTGGACAGTGGGCCTTTAAGGTATGTATGTATGTATGTATGTATGTATGTATGTATGTATGTATGTATGTATGTATGTATGTATGTATGTATGTATGTATGTATGTATGTATGTATGTATGTATGTATGTATGTATGTATGTATGTATGTATGTATGTATGTATGTAATAAAAAGAAAATAATTCACTTTCTTATCCAAATCAGTGAGCATTTTGTGTCAGTAGGAGACGCAATAATGATACGAACCTCAGGAACTGTGAGAACCACGACACTTCATCAGGCTCACAGTGTGCATATGGAACAGCCACTTCTCCTTCGAAAAGCTCCAACTGCGCGAACGTCGTGAGCAAAGAGAAGTGCCATGCATTAACTATTCTGCCGACGAACGTAGCCCTCCACTACGGCTTCTCTTTCTCTCTTTCCACTTAACTGCCACCTTCCTCCCTTCCCTTACGGCGCGGCTCAGGTGTCCACAGAAACAAGTGTGACATACTGCGCCTTTTCCTTTCCTGTGAATCAAATATTATTAATTATTATATGCCAGCAAGCGAGCTCATCGATATTATGTAAAAGTAGAGGACAGCAAGCGTTCGTGCCTGTCTCCTGTGCGAGCACATATCTCATCCGCCGAAACGCGCGTGTGAACCTTCAATAAAACATGGTGCTGGGCTCGTTGGTTATTCGTACTTGGAATAAAGACAGAGCAAAAAAAAAAGACATATACAGAAGAGGACCCGTTCTTTGTGTCGTGTCGGCGTTTGTCTGATGGGGCTGGTACAGGTGGGTCACCGCCGCTTGCGGCAGGAGACTAGCCTGGCACCGAAATTTTATCTTTTCTAGGCCGTCATTGCACACGCCACCGCTGGTGGTGGAAGGCGGCTGTTGTTGCGGCGCGCGTCTTTCTTTCCCTTTTTTTTTCTTTCTTCTCTATATTTTCTATTTGCACGAGGCAGCGGAGGTGGCTCAGCTACAGAGCCAGTAGCAGGTCCATGCATTTTCTTTTCCTTCTTCCTACAGCCACAACAACAACAACAACGGCGTTTGTGGCTGAACTTTTTTTGCACTGCCTTCATTCCAAGTATGCGCTTGTGCAAACTTGTGTCGTACTTTTTCGTTGATACATATCTCTAATACCTCTAGTGCGAAAGCCTTTGGAGCGATAGTCGAGGGACGAGCAAGTATTAGGATCACATTTTATTGATGGCTCTGAAGAATTTTTTCAATGCCGTCCAAGGGTCAAGAATTGTGCAACCTCTGGGGAGCGCGTCAAAGTCAACACTATCGAGTAGTACGCACTCCGTGCTGAAAGTATCCTTCAGTACTTCGTCACGTGGTAGGTAATATACATCCGAGGTTGTATTAGCATACAATACCTCGCAGCCAACTGCTGCCTGGTCAGATCTGTGAACGCTGCTATTCATAGCACATAGGTCAAGGTAGGATGCGTAGCCTTCTGTTCGTGTCACCGGTAACGCGCTGCCTAACTCCGGACAAAGGATGCACCTCTTGGACTTGAACAAAAAAGAGAAGCTCCCGCACACCGGTAGAGGCCAGGAATTGGTAGTCGAGAGAGTTATATTGGTGTCACGTTTGTAATTAATGCAGTAGCCATGGTAACTTGAATATAGGCTGCTGACATATCCGTGGCTGTCGATGAACAGCCTTTGGATTTTTTTTCCTAGGTGTCGCACAACGTCCTTTGCTAATTGGATGTTGGTCCCAACCATTATAGAAACCATGAATGTTGATTCTTCGAAGTTGAGCATGACTAGGCCTTTGAAAGTGTCGATTAGAGATCCGAGCCTCTGAAACTTCTCGTTGAAATAGATCTCACAAGACGCGTCATTAACCAAGTGTATGTTGAGACCGTGAAAATGGTGTTTATGAAGGACTTCCAGTAACAATTGCGCCAGGTTGTGTTCATATCTTGAGCCGGGACCCAGTTGGTAAAGCAGGCCGGTGTCTTCCGGGTAGCCCCCGATGGTTACGATGATCTTGGCGTCGGGATGGCGGTTCTCTATAATGCTCCGGAGCTTCAGCAGCCCGTACAATTTCTCAAGCTTTGGGGCTCTCATCACTAATATGCCAGTCCTTGAAAGGCCGACGGACCAGTAGACCACATTCTGGCAGAACTCCCACGGCATGTGAATCGGTAGGAAGTCGTACCCGTGGCTCTTCCGGATCCTGGAGTTGTTGTAGAGGCAGTACACGTTTGTGGTTTCTTTCGGAGTGTCGCTTATGATGGGGAAACCACTGGCGTCAATACCGTCAGTATTGTCGCTCACCGCACGAGTCTGCTTCACACAGGAGGGTGGTACGACGGTTGTCGTAGTGGTCGCTGCTCTCTTTGTCACAACCTCTGTGACTGCAGTTTTTGGCAGGGAGGAGGAGATGGCCGATGTCCTGGTAAATGTCCGCTGCAACCTTGACGGCTTCAGCAGCGGTAGAAGCGTGAACCCGAGTGGAACGAGCAGCGTGACGGTTCCTACTGCGCAGAAGACCCACGCGGTGAATATCCAGCCGCGGCCGCGAGGCGAAAGTTCGAACAGCATGCCTTCCCGGCTCTCGAAGGGGATGCCACCGGTGGAGTACACACTCTGTGCTTCCGGCTGGTTCTCGGTCCTTGGCGCAGGGCCTTGAGCCGCGAGGGTAGCGCCGACGGCAGTGTTTGTCATAGGATTAGGCTGCGTCATGTCTCGAAGCGTTCGTGGTGCAGCACCCAATTGCCTGCCTCGATGAGCAAAAAATATCCTTCGAATAGATCAGTCGATGTCTTAGTTTTTCTTCTTCTTCTCGTGCCTCTCGCGCCACGTGACCACGAGGCGTGTTTACTTTCGTGTTTCAGAAACACGAGGAGAAAGACCAGTTAACGTCTACGTTTTTTTTTTTTTTACTTTCATGCCTCCCGTGCCATATGAACAGGAAACGCGTCGCGCTATTTTTTTTTTTTTTCGTTCTTCAGAAACACGAGGAGAAAGACCAGTCGATGTGTTCGGTTTTTTTTCTTTCTTCTTCTCATGCCTTCCGCGCCACGTTACCACGAGACACGTTTTTCGTTTCATCTCTCAGGAACCTGAAGAGAAAGAGGTTGAATTCCATTATCATTTTCTTATTCAATGGTTCAATCTATGGTATCATTTAACACGGGGACTTTCAGAAAACGATTGAACCGCGAGCATATACTTACAAGGATCGAGATGCTCATCACGGGACAATGATCGATGGAGAGAGTATCATATATTCGTGGAACTACGAATGAGATATCAGTGCACGGGATACGGAAGAAAAATGACAACGAAGCCAAAAGTAACAAAGTGCGACTGCGGTTGAAGACAGGGGTTAAGAGGAAGGATGCGGCGCAGATTAACGGGGAGCAGTCATTGTGGTTCCTACATTGTGGTCCCTACGTTGTGGTCCTACATTGTGGTCCCTGAGTGGATGCCACTGATTACTACTTCACGAACCTTTATGTTTAGAAGCTGTTGCTTACGTAGGCGTCGCAGTTTGTCACTCCAGCCAACCGTGCGGGCTTCGGGTTTTTCCGCACAAAGCAATTCCGTTAACGCAGGAGCATCCAAGTATACAAAAGCAACAAGCATATTTTATATCACTCGAGATGGGTATATGAGGCCGAAGTATGAGAGGAAGACCTAGCCGATGATCGGGTCAATCACGTCTGCGATGAAGAATACCCATCGAAAAGTGCGGCGAAGCACGAAGTTGCGGGTGAGATATCTTAGTCCGTAGGTGGCTATAGACGATGGCTTGGCAGCACGGAGCGGCTGCATTGATGTCTTGGAACTATCAGCCTTAGGTGGCTGATTTGCGTGCCCGTGTCTATAAGGAATCGGGTGCCGAAGAAAATGTCAGTTACCATAAACAGGCGGCTCGGATGACTGGCGGGACCACACGCTGCCGTTAGTGATCCCGGTGGGCGTTTCCCAACCACGAACAGGGCGGTGTACACTTCATGGCCCGGTGTCGAAAACGCAGGTGGTACCAGCGGCAGGGGGTTGGGACTCCGAGTTTGACGTGTGTGCGAAAGAGCGCGATGATTGAGACGAGGCGGCCGGGCCTCCTGGGGTAGGCTGGGGAGTGCGGCAACGGAGGCCAATTTCAAAATCAGCGATAGCAAAACGCCCATTTGGATTTTTTGAAAGGGTAAGGTCTCACTGAAAGCGGCAAGGATTCCGGCCAGTAGACAACTAAACGAGAAAATTAGCCTAATTTGGACCCCTGCACACGCGTTCGTTCCTGGAAACGAAGCGGCCCACGAGTTTGCCCGAGCTCTCTACTTCCGGGTAACTGTGCAGTCGCCCGATTGCCGGAACATGGACGAGCGTCTGCAAAAATTATACGGAGATTCTTGAAAATTACAGGTTAAGCAGAAGACTGGTGCCACCACCAGATAAAAGACTAAATAATAGGGAGGCAGTGGCATGGCGGAGTCTGTAAGCTGGGAACTTTGCAACCCCGGTCTGGCCATATGTCCAGATGGATGATAGAAAAACGATAAATGCAAGCACTATGGGGAGAGAGGGACCCTCGACTATATAATCTGGGAATGTGCTAGCTCCCCAGGGGCTAAAGCAAATATAAATTGTAGAGAAGCCTAAGAAGCCCTGCTGCGGAGCGAAGTCCCTGCTCCACAGCGACAAACCATCCGCCTGGCGGAAGAAGCCGCGAAGAACCAAGACCTCTTTGCCTGCTTCTGATCGCTGAGGTCCCGGCTCCCGTCACTTATGCCTGCGTGCTGGGGGTGGGGACTGGGGGGCCTCATTATCTGGTGGAAGAATAAAGTTGTTAGCAGGGGAAGGCTGCCGCCTTTAAGCACTTTAGCGAGCGAAAGTACCCCTGAATTTTTTATTTGTTGGTACATATCTCTAATTGCTCTAGTGCGAGAACCTTTGGAGTGAGAAGCGAGGGACGAGCAAGTATTTGATCACATTTTATTGATGGCTTTGAGAAAGTTTTTCAATGCCGTCCAAGGTTCAACAGTTGGGCAACCTATGGGGAGAGCGTCGTAGTCAACACTATCGAGTAGTGCGCACTCCGTGCTTTTAGTATCCTTCAGTACTTGATCACGTGGTAGGTACTATACATCGGAGCTGGTATCAGCATGCATTACCTCGCAGCTATCCGATGCTTGGTCTGTTCTAACAACGCTACTATTCATGGAGCCTTATGTTCGTGTAACCGTAACCCGGTGCCTAACTCCGGACAACCGATGCACCTACTTGACTTGAACAAGAAAAGAGAAGCTCCCACACACCTGTACGGGCCCGAAACCTCATAAACCAGGCGAGAGTAGTAGTATGGTTTCAAGATGGTAATCACGGCAGTAGTAATCGAAACTTGGGTGTTTCCTGCTGAAAAGTCCGTGGCTGTCGATGAACAGCCTTTGGAGTTTTTTCCTAGGCGTTGCACAACGTCCTTTGCTAATTGGATGTTGGTCCCAGCCATGATAGAAGCCATGAATGTTGATTCTTCGAAGTTGAGCATGACTAGGCCTTTGAAGGTGTCGATAAGAGATCCGAGCCTCCGAAGCTTCTCCTTGAAACAGCTCTCGCAAGACTCGTCATCGACTGTATGTTGAGAGAGTGGAAATGGTGCCTATGAAGGACTTACAATAACAACTGCGCCAGGTTGTGTTGATGTCTTGATCCGGGAGCGAGTTGGTAAAGCAGGCCGGTGTCTTTCGGGTAGCCACCAATGGCTACGATGATCTTGGCGTTGGGCGGGCGACCGTCTATAATGCTCCGGAGCTTCAGCAGCCCGTTCAATGTCTCAAACTTTGGCGCTCTCATCCCTATGCCACTCCTGGAGAGGCCGATGGACCAGTAGACCACATTGGAACAGAACTTCCATAACATGTGAATCGGTAGGAAGTCGTACCCGTGGCTCTTCCGAATTCTGGAGTTGTTGTAGAGGCAGTACACGCTGTTGACCTTATTCGGAGTGCCGTTTATGTTGGGGAAACCACTGGCGTCAATACCGTCGGTATGGTCGCTCACCGCGCGAGTCTGCTTCACACAGGAGGGCGGTACGACGGTTGTCGTTGTGATCGCAGTGGTATTTGTCGCAACCGCTGTGACGGAAGTTTCTGGCAAGGAAGAAGTGCTGGCCTGTGTCCTGGTAACTGCCCGCTGCAGCCTCGGCGGCTTGAGCAGCGGTAGAAGCGTGAACCCAAGTGGAGCGAGTAGTGTGACGGTTCCTACTGCGCAGAAGGCCCAAGAGGTGAAGATCCACCCGTGGCCTCGTGGCGGAAGCTCGAACTGCATGGCTCCCGGCTGTCTAAGGGGATGATGCCAGTGGAGTACACACTCTGAGTGGCCGGCTGTTGCTCGACCCTTGGGGCAGCGCCTGGAGCCACGAGGGCCGCACCAAAGGTAGTGTTTGTTGTAGGATTAGGCTGGGTCATGTCTCGAAGCGTTCGTGGCGCAGTAACCGGCTGCCTGTTTCGATAATAAAAAAATCCTGTATAAGTTGCAATGTCTTCCTTCGAATAGACCAATGGACGTTTCCTTTCTCGTGCTTACCGTGGCACGTGACCACGAAACGCGTCGCGTTCTTTTTTTTTTTTTCGTCTTTCAGACACACGAGCAGAAATACAAGTGGATGTCTTTGGTTTTTTTCTTCTATTTGAGTGACGACCTGTGCAAACAATGAAGATTCTCTCTACACCCCTTTACTCCCGCCCATGGCCATGAGCTTTCCTATTTAGTAAAGGACGTTCAAATCAATCAAAATCTCGTGGCTTCCGTGCCGCGTGAGCACAAGCCGCGTCGCGTTTTTTTTTTTTTTTTCGTATTTCAGGTACACGAGTAGAAAGACCAGCCGATGTCTTCGTTTGTTTTTTTTTTTTTTTTTTCGTTTTTCTTATTCTCGTGCCTCCCGTGTCACATCACCACCAGACGAGTTTTTTTTTTTTTGTCTTTCAGTAACACGAGGACAAAGAGTTTGAATTCCTGTATCATTTTCTTATTTCATGAATCAATATATGATGTCATTTCACGCGACGGCTGTCAGAAAACGAATGAACCGAGCGTATACTTCCCAGACTCGACATGCTCAGCACGGGAGCAAGACCGACGCATATATCATCATATAGACATGAAACTGCGAATTTGATATGAGTACTAGGGATCCTGAAGAAAAATGACAACGAAACCAAACAATACAAGTCAAAATATGTTAAGGTTTATTTAGTGGTTCTGCCCCTTAGCCTGATGAGCTAACCAACATACGGTGAGCTTCCTCTTCCACTTCTCTTTCGGAGAGCCTCTTTTTGCACTTCCTTGTTCTCTTTTGTTCGCATGCCTGACATTTCCCCCTTCGCAGACGAAGCCCCTGGGCTGTCAGTCAGAGTCCCGAGCGAGAGTGGAAGCGCTTCATTCTTGCGACATGAACTACATGTGTTTTCCGAGAGGGGCGACCTTGGGAACATTGGCGAGACACGACGTAATTCAACTCATTGATGCGTTTGAGCACAATAAATGGGCCTGTGTAGTGCGACAACAGCTTCTGGGACAAACCACGCTTGCGGAGAGGTGTCCAGAGCCACACTAAGTCGCCGGGAAGGTAGGAGACATCCTGATGTCGACAATCGTAGCGCTGCTTAGAACGGTCCTGCGAGGCCAGAGAGCGTAATCGGGCGACCCGACGAACCTCTTAAGCGCGGCAGAGGGTGTTCGAAACAGAAGGCTCGGTGTCGAGAGAGAACGGCAAAATGGTGCCGAGAGAACGTCGAGGCGGACGGGCGTAGAGGAGGAAAAATGGACTATAAGAAGTTGTCTCATGCTTCGAGGTGTATAGGCGTAAGTAATGAAAGGCAGCACGTCATCCCAGTTCTTATGCCGAGAGTCAACATACATCGCAAGCATGGTTGTCAGTGTCCGGTTTGTACGTTCAACGAGGCCATTTGTCTGGTGATGGTACGGCGTAGAATGACGCAACTGGCAAGTACAATAGCGCAGAAGCTGTTCCACAACATCTGCCGTAAACTGGCGGCCTCGGTCACTGATAATTACACGAGGAGGCCCAAGACGGAGGACGACAGCGTGAAGAAGAAAGAACGAGACGTCAGCGGCGGTGGCGGAAGGGATGGCGGCAATTTCACAGTAATGCGTGAGATGATCAACGCACACGATGACCCAGCGATTGCCTTTGGACGAGCGGAAAAACGGGCCTATGAGGCAGAGGTGGGCATTTGACCTCAAAAACCTCGACCTCACCTCAAACTCAAAAAAATTGAGGTTGAGGTCCCCCAGGCGACCTCACCTCACTTTTCAGGTGACTATTGGCGACCTCACTCAACCTCACCTCAAACTCAAAATGTGAGGTTAAGGTCGGGCGCTCGACCTCAAAAAAAAAATCATTAAATTAAACCGTAATTTAAAGCAAATATACATTTCTCGGTAATCCTGGGGTATATATATATATATATATATATATATATATATATATATATATATATATATATATATATATATATATAGGCTAGCCAGAATTTTGTCGTATGAAGGCTGTATTTTACTCCTAATTTTATACTACAATTAATATCCTGGATCAAAGCAGAGAAACTCTGGACACTACATGTCCAACTCTGCACTAAAGTGGCAATCCTCTCCCCCTCCTCGCCTAAACTTTTGTGGTCGGTTTCAATCTAAGGCCTACATGGGTACCACGTTACTACGCATAGGCCCATAATGCAATACAAAGAGTTTATCCCATCTGACCCACGTGAATAAGATTCGTATTAGAAATAAAACAAGCCAGTTCTTACTATCAACTGAAACGACAAATGCTGTCGACCCTAGTGACGACAACAACAATGACGATATGCTCTTTTTCTTTTCTTGCCACATAGCGCTAAACAGACAGGGACACAGCGAGACACACGGGACGGGCGCTTTTTTTTATCGCCCGTCCCGTATGTCTCGCTGTGTCCCTGTCTGTTTAGCGCTATGAGGCAAGAAAACCGACACCAACGCGCCCAAGCTTTCATCCTTGCTCTTTTTCTTAATTCAAAAAAAAAAATTTGATGATTGCCGAGCTTTTTTTAATACACTGTACATTTTTTTGCGACACAATACATTAAATTAAGAAAAAAATAGGAATACAGTCGTGCCTCGTTAGTATGGACGCTTTGGTTTCCGACCAAAACTGTCCATAAAGCGAGTCATCTATAATAACGAGTCATGAATAAAAACGAAAGGTATATATTGAGAAAAAAAATTATAATTAATGGCTGCTGTTTTAATTAATTTGGGTATATAAACACAGCCGAGATGTCGATGCTACCCTCTTCTCCATAAATCCGTCGACCCGAAACGTCATGTCTGTTATTAAACCTTGTCAGCCATCCTCTTTAGTAGCTGAAGTCAGTAACGCCTAGACAGAGCGTAGAATAATATAATATTTCTCAGTAAACATCTCCCTGTTTTACTGAATAAAAATTCCGTAAGTCATCACTGGTAAAGCCTATCAAGACGGAGGAGAAGAAGCACCCATAATGTTGCCGAGGCAGCGAGCCTTCTCTTGAAGCATTTCGTCGCTCACGACAGCACCATTCGCGTGCACATTCCCGAACCACATTAACAAGGCTGACTCCATTTCTTCGAACTGTGCTGGGCGCTGTCGGACTGTAGCTTACGCTGTGATGCCGACGTTGAGCCATTTATCGGAGTCCGGTAGTATATATAGATGGTATACCATCGACCTAACGAGGCTGAGGCCTAGTTGAACTTGGGTCCAGTCTTTCACGGCTTGGATTGACTGAGATTACTTTTGCTGCTTGTATTCACAGATTTCCCGCTTCGCGCCTAAGTTCAGCTCCATTCTTTTGCGTTTAACTCCCACCATGCCAAAAGTCAGACTAAAGTTGAGAATTGCAGGCTCCTGCTTCTTTGCAGTTTTTTTTTCCCTAGTTACCCTCCCTGACTTTCCATTCTTCTGATTCTCTTTCTTGCCTTGTACTGTTTTTGTAAGGAAGCAAGGGAGTCAAGTTGGCAGGCTACTATACAGAGGGCTATCAAACAGCCCTTTTCTGTGCCGTTTGTATGTGCTCCTATGAAACAAACACTGCAAGCTGAAGTACAGTTTAGAACGACGGCTAGCCGACTACGAAGAGCTCAGACCTTGTCAAGGCCGCATCGTTGACTCAAGGCGAAGCCGACATGCGGATCGCTGTAGTGCAAAAAGTGGTAGTTCGGCACCGCTACAGTGACGAAAACCAGGAGCATGAGAAGGAAGGGCGTCCAGGACGGGACGCCCGGTCCTGGTTGCGTGGTCGTCGCGTTTCTTTTGTCGCTCTACTTCGTGAGTGTGTCTTAACCCTGACCGAAAAGCGTTAACGGCTTCATGGAACACACTTTGTGTTCCGGGATAGAAAAACTTCAGTTCCCACCCCCAATTTTGGCGCTTGTCTTTCCTCTTATTGTTTCTTTCTTGCGCTTTTACCGGCCTCTCTTCTGTTCTGCGACCACATGTTGCTGTTTTCCCGACTGCGGCCTCTAGTTGCGGCGCTGCGCTGCACCCAGAAATCTCCCGGTTCCCTCCTTTTGGGGTATTTCTTAGTTAGCTGACCCTCGGTTTGCTGTGTACGATCCCTGCCATCCACCCTCCTTTTCTCCTCCTCCTCCCTTCCTTTCCGCTCTTGCGCCCCCCCCCCCCCCCCCTCCCCTCCTAAAACGACGACTCGCCCGCTTTGGTTCTTTCTAACTCCACAGGACTCGTTCAGGCATCCGACAGTATCGGCTGTCGCATAGGTTCTCGGCTTGCGCACCCTTCTTTAACTTGCGTTCGGACTCTTCTGCTTTTTTCAAACGATGTCCATATTAACGAGACACAAATACATGGGCCGAATAGGCTGTGTGCATTCATCCCATCTCCATTGTTCAGAGAGCGAGTTTCTATATTAACGAGACATAAATATATTGAAAAATCTTCGCCCCTACAAAAACTGTCCATAATTCGGGTCCTCCATATTAACGGATGTCATATTAACGGGGCACAAATTTTCTATAATAGCCACTCATGAAACGACTTGTGAAGACTAAACTAAACAAACAAAAAAGGAAAAGACAGCAAAACACCAATTAACCATAAAACTCGGCCAACGCCGAAAAAACCTTCAGAAAATTTCGAAGAGGAATGGTGTTTATCTTATGAGGTCCCAACCGGCCACTCCTGGGCGTTAGTTTATAATTCTGTGATCCCGTGTCGTATTGCAAGAATTGGCGAAATTGCTTCTTCGAACACCACGCTTACATTAAAAAATTTCAAGTGTCGGAACTACTAGGAATAAGGGTTAAACTTGAACCACTTTGCTGTCGCGAACATCGGCTCACCCGTCAAATTTCGCCGGAGCAAAATGTCCAACTCCCACTCGACTAAAAAACACACACACACACGATATAAATACTTGTACGTCCGAACCGAATACTGGATGCCATTTCGCCAACAATTCTAAGACGAGCTTCTTTGTGGTATTCACTTGTTTTCCTTTGAAGACTGAACTAATAAATTGCACGGTGGTGTCTCCGAAGCTGCTTCGCCGCAAGCACCGTAGGTTAATCTAGACAAACCGTTTCCCCGTTAGTGTCGTATAGTTACAGCACATAAACGTAAAATAAAGACAAGAACAACAGAAAGGAGGCGAGCAAGCAGCCCGGAGGGACCGCGCCCCCCACTGTGCACGCGCTCCTCCCTTCGCCGTTCGTCTGTAGGCATCTGGTTTTGCTCATGCGGTGAATGCCGAACTGTCACCAATACACACCAAACGGCAGTGGCGCATGTGTGCCAGCTCCGCTTACAGAGACTAGATCGCGCTTTCCAATATTTTCAAAAGAAAAAAAAAAAAAAACTAAATGACCGCGCGGGTAAGTGGAAAGGAGGGTCGGGCTATGGGCCTCTGAAAAGATGCCAAAGAAAGAGCCTAATGTGAGGGAAGAAGCCTGTTCTCTTTTCGGTAGTGTACGAACTTAATTGACATACAAGAAAATATATATAAATAAATACCATGTTGACGAAAGTAATAACAAATATCGCACACTAAAACCAGAAGAGAACTGCGCTTCCCAGACTTAATACTGCATTCCTCAGTGCTAGCATGTAATTGGCTTCATATCACGTACATCTAAATTTATTTTTAAAGAAAAAAACAAATATCTGAAAAAATTATTCCGACATCTGGCCACAAAAATTTTCATCCGATTGATGTGTCCGTCTCAAGCAGACGGGAGCACAAAACAGACATGCACGTTCAGTTCGCCACACCAATTCGTCCGTCTAGACACCAAAATGTCGACCCAGAAACCATCTCAATACTTTCTAGCTCATAAAAACATGTAGGAGAACGCTTTTCTCTTTTTTTTTTCTGCGCCTGAATAAGAGATTTCAAGAGAAACCTAATATTATGAAGTTAAGAATCCCTTACTCTCCTCCTTCCTCCTGCATTGCTTGATTTCACTAGAATTTGAGAGAGAAATAAAGGGCCTTAGCGGAGCGAAATCATTTTGTTTTTATCATTGCGCTTGACTGCATACAAGCCCCATATATTTTTTTGTCTCTTCTATCTCGGCAAATGGTTAACATGCGCAGGCTTTTTAATGTATACTAGTTGCGTCCATCTCATCCTGTTGCATGTTTTACCGCTACACTAGCACCTTCATCCCATTGCAGTTGTTCGGGGCCACCTGTGAATCTGTTAGAAGAAACAAGAGCACAAGACCAAAGAGAGGTTGTTCTGGAGAATACAAGAATATAATTTACAGGACCGGAATATCGAACGATGACGTACAATTCGAAAGGGAGGACTTCGAAAAAATGCCCAGATGGTATTGTGCCGGTTTTTCTGGTTTGTTCATGTTTTTTTTATCTGTCAGTATCACGTCCCCTAACAATTTCGCTGCACCATTTTCTGTTAAGTTTCCGTGTAATGTACAGCGGGGTCCTTTATCGAGTGTAAGGCAGCAGCCGTGACGTTAGCGCCTGGAAACGGGCATGCACAAGACACAGTTCTGCTCCGCGCCGTCTGCGCAAAGACAATTTGCTTCGCTTTTTAGTTTGCTGGTTTCTTCGCGGCATCCGACAAAAGCACCGCAGGTCAACGTGAGTTATGTGCTTTGCGCGCTCCTGGGTGTTTGAGCCTGCGGCAAGCATCGGCACAAACAAGTCAGAGGAAACGGGGGTAGCTGGTGGGGGGCATGAGGAGTTCGTGAAGTAAAAAAAAATATATCTCCTTCCAAGTAGACCAGAGGGAAGCGTCCTCGGGCTGCGGACATTACGGTGGAATGCCGAAAGCTGGGCAGGGGCTGCGGCTTCCGGTCGTCCGACTGGGGGGTAACCAAACACCGAGAGTCGGCGGGCACACCGCGGCAGTACGCTTGAGCTGCGCCTAAAGGGGCGCTCTTCGAAGAAAGCCGCGGCAACAGCAAAAAGCCTGGACCTCACAATTTCGACCTCACACAATGACGACCTCACTCAACCTCAAACTCACGCGTGAGGTTGAGGTCCAATTTCGTGATCTCACTCAAAAAATTTCGAGCTGTCACCGACCTCACCTCAACCTCACCTCACTCCGTGAGGTTGAGGTCATTTTGAGGTTGAGGTCGACCTCATGAGGTCGAAACTCATGAGGTTGCCCACCTCTGCTATGAGGTCAACACCCACTTGCTCATATGGTGTGGTCGGTGGTGTCACCAGATGTAAGTGGCCCGACGGAGAAGTCGTGGGGAGCTTGAACCGCTGGCACTGCACGCAGGAGTTCACGTAACGCTGAGTCGTTCGACGCATATTTGGCCAGTAGAAATGTTCCTTAATGCGTTTAAGAGTCCTGGCAAACCCCAAGTGCCCAGCTGTAACGTCATCGTGCATAGAGTGTAGAACAGAGGAGTAGAGGCTAGCCGGAACGACTAGCAGAAAGCGTGCACCGCCAGACGAGTAATTTGTTCGATACAGCAAACCATCGCGAATGCAGAAAGGGTTCACAGATGCCGGATCACAAGCTTTTTCAAAAAGTGATACCAAGTCTTGATCTTTTCGTTGTTCTCGCTGGAAAGTGGCAAGATCCTGAAATTGTGCGGAAACGGCGGCAAGATAGTCGTCAAAGTTGTCATCGCAGAGGGTAGTTGCGAGAGGCAGCCGCGAGAGGCAGTCAGCGTCAGCGTGTTGGCGGCCACTTTTGTACGACACTGTTAAAGTTGAACTCCTGAAGGCGTAATGCCCAGCGGGCCAGCTGACCGCAGGGGTCGCGTAGATTCACCAGCCAGCAAAGCGAATGATGATCGGTGATGACTAAAGGAACGTCCATAAAGGTACGAGCGAAACCGCTGTACGCCAAAAACGACGGCAAGGCACTCTTGCTCCGTCACGGTATAGTTGCGTTCAGACTTGCTGAGGGTGCGACTTGCGTAAGCGACAACGTGTTGGTTTCCGTCATGCCGTTGTATGAGCACAGCACCCACACCGATGCCACTTGCGTCAGTGTGGAGTTCAGTGGGAGCTGTCGGGCTGAAATGACGCAGTATGGGCCGCGAGGTAAGAAGAAACTTGAGCTGGCGAAACGCAGAATCACATTCAGGAGTCCATTTGAAAGGAATATCCTTCTGCAAGAGGCATGTGAGGGGGTAGGCTACGTCAGCAAACTTAGGGATGAAGCGTCGAAAGTAAGAGCAAAGTACCAGGAAGCTCCTGAGTTCTTTCACAGACTTGGGCTCTTTGACGCAGCTGACAGCTTCAATCTTCTGTGGGTCAGGCCTAACACCGTCTTTGTCCAAGCACAACGATCTGGCGTTCACCGAAGCGGCATTTCTTAGAATTCAGCACGAGACCCGCTTCCTCCATGCAGTTAAGGACCACAGCTAAACGGCTGTTATGCTCGGCGAAGGTCCTCCCGAAAATCACTACGTCATCTAGGTAACACATGCAAATTTGCCACTTCAGTCCACGCAAAAGAGTGTCCATAAATCTTTCAAAGGTAGCCGGAGCGTTGCATAGGCCGAAAGGCATCACGTTAAATTCATATAACCCATTGGGAGTCACTAATGCCGTCTTCTCCTTGTCTTTCGCGGATGCATCGGTATCTGCCAATATCCGGACCGTAAATCAACAGGTGAAAAGTAGGAAGCTGAAAGGAGGCAGCCAATGGCATCATCAACACGCGGGAGCGGGTAAACATCCTTCTTGGTGACAGTATTGAGGCGGCGATAGTCGACACAAAATCGCCAGGTGCCATCTTTCTTGTTCACGAGAGTCACAGGGGCGGCCCATGGGCTAGATGATTTCTGAATGATTCCTCTTTGCATCATATCACGGACCTGTTCGTCAATTATCTTACGTTCTGAAGGTGAAACACGGTATGGTGTCTGTCTAATCGGGTGTGCAGATCCAGTGTCGATCATGTGATGGGAGCGGGAAGGCGGAATCGGTGGTGGCTGATTTTGAGCCACCACCGTCGGACACGTCGAACACGTCCGCATGTTTCATAAGAACCTCCATCAATATTCG
The DNA here is from genome assembly GCF_055883805.1 of Amblyomma maculatum. Taxonomy (NCBI): domain Eukaryota; kingdom Metazoa; phylum Arthropoda; class Arachnida; order Ixodida; family Ixodidae; genus Amblyomma; species Amblyomma maculatum. Next base: position 165,992,116 of record NC_139346.1, on the reverse strand, counting down.
GCGGTCGTTGGTAGGTAGCGATTCATTTATCATGGACTGAAAATGGGAATCAGCATGATCGCGACGTCTAGTTGAACGAGCAACGCCGTCACTGAACGCGGCGATGTGCATAGAAAGGCGTTCTTCAAAGTCGGCGAGTTTCAAACCACGCGGCAATACGGCAGGTTCATTGGTATGGTTGACAGTCCAAAGCGTGGCACGGCCCTCGTTCACTCGAACAACGCTGCGGGGCACCAACACACAGAACCACTTTGTAAATAAACCTTAACAGTGTGGTGGAAGGTGTAACGATCACCACGGATTCCTCTCTACCTCATTCGAGCCGACGACTCGCTGGGCTCCCCCTTTTGACACCCACAATGATCCAAGACGGCGATGCACGGCAGCCAGGTCCAGCGGCACCCGCATGGCAGCATTACCGTGAGCCGCTGACCTTTTCTGGCAAGGCTGGCGAAGACGTGGACGACTGGCTCACCAATTACCAGCGGGTGAGCAAGTACAATCGCTGGGATGTCACTGTAATGCTGGCAAATGTTTTTTTTCTTGGACTCCACAGCCCTGACAAGGTTTGAGAACCATGAAGCGTCCCTAACGAGCTGGGATCGTTTTGAAGAGGAGATTCGAAATTGTTTCGGGGATACCACGGCAAAACGGAAATGCGCTGAGCAGACGTTATTCCAGCGAGCCCAAGTGCCTGGTGAAACATGCACAATGTACATAGAAGAGGTCCTAAAACTCTGCAAAGCGGTGAATCCGAGCATGTCTGACGAAGACAGAGTTGGCCACCTCTTAAAGGGCATCGCGGTGGACGTATATAACTTTTTAATTACAAAAGAAAACTTAGATTCTCCCACGGCCGTGATCAAGCACTGAGGTACGTTCGAAACTTTAAAGCTGCGTCGCATAACCCCGAAATTTGGCCGTCTGCCTAACGTGACCACTGTTGCAAGCGTGCATTCTCACGAGCATTCACATGAGCCTCCGCATTTGGCCGGCATGATTCGCCAAATTGTCCGTGATGAGCTCTCCCGCCATCAAGATGTGAACCGCAGTGCAATCCCCTGTGATAGCTACTCCCTGCAGGCAGTTCCCATCCAGCGCTCTTCTTCTTGGGGTTCTACCGCTCCTCCTCCCGTCCGTGACCACCTAAACGACTCATATGGCCCTGCTCTCCTAGCTCGTACCCACTACAGGGCGCCACCTCTTCCGCAACAACCCCAGCGGCTGGACGTACCGCGAATAAAGGTTGATATTGCTTTGAGCCATTCCTTCCACCTATAAGCGGAAGCCGCACGAGAAAGCTTCTTTTGGAGAAGGAGCGAAGAGAAAGATGGAGAAATCGCCAGAAACTCGGTATTCATTTAATCCGGTGAGGAAAAAATGCTGTCGCGCGAGGTTAAGGATCAGAGAAAGCAACGGACCGATCAACCGCAATGGGAGGATAATCCATGGACGCTTTTCCGGGTAGTATAGGCCTTACTGCATTCCTGCTTCGATGACGACCAAAGTGTTTTTCTTTTTTCTTTTTTTCTTTTTTTTTCTTATGTCTTTATATACAATGAAAATATAGCGGCGGAGACATTAAAGGCAGTGAGAGGCTGAGTAAGTAGAAAGAAAAGCAACAACAGACATAAACGTATTACCGTCTAAAATGTCTTCCTGAACAAAGAAATGCCCCTTCCCTCTCCGTTTTCCCCTGTACTCATGCTCTAAATAAATGCAGGAGGAAATTTCAGTGCCAGTCGAAATTAAAAGTAGTTAATTACAATGGGTAGTAGCTATCTAAGGCCTTACTGCGTTCCTGCTTCGACGACAGGCAGAGGAACTAGAGAACAAATTGCCAACCTTCGCTGGATCATAGAAAAAGCAAGAGTTCCAGAAACCCCTCTACTTCTGCTTTATTGATTATGCGAAAGCGTTTAACTGCGTAGATCACAGCAAATTGTGGCAAGCTCTTCAAGAGATAGGAGTTCCAATTCACCTCATCTGTCTCCTCAGGAACCTGTATGAAGGGCAAGAGGCCACAGTCAGAACTGGGCATGGCCTTACTTATTGATTTCCGATTGAGAAAGGAGTGAGGCAAGGCTGCATACTGTCGCCCTGCCTATTTAACCTATATACAGAGTGCATCATGAGGAAGGCCGGTCTGGACGAGTCTTCAGCTGGAGTGAAGATTGCTGGAAAACGTATCAACAACCTTAGATATGCGGATGATACCACTTTAATGGCAGAAAGTGAAGTGGAACTCAAGAGACTTCTGATGCGCGTACAAGAAGAGAGTGAGGAGTTTGGGCTTAAACTGAACATTAAAAATACAAAGATCATGGCGTTTTGCCCTATCAAGTCCTGGAGCATCAAGGGACAAGAAGTAGAAGCTGTGACAGATTTTCTCTTCTTGGTTTCCAAGATTACCTCGGAAGGAGACTGCAGCCATGAAATTAGGAGACGCCTGCTTCTGGAAAATAGAACCATGGTTAGCCTTGACCGCCTAGTAAGGAGCTTATTCTGCCAACCAAGATCCGTATAACTCGTGCTATGGTCTTTCCAGTTGTGATACATGGATGTGAGACTTGGACTGTGAAGAAAGCTGACCGCCGAAGAATTGACGCGTTTGAATTATGGTGCTGGCGGAGACTCTTGAGAGCTCCTTGGACTGCCAGAAGATCAAATCAGTCGATATTGTCGGCCATAAACCCTGACTGCTCATTGAAGGGTCAAATTCTAAAGTTAAAGCTCAGATACTTTGGTCATCTGATGAGAAGAGAGGAGTCGCTGGAGAAAGATTTGATGTTGGGAAAGGTTGAGGGTCGCCGGAGAAGGGGTAGGCAGCGAACGCGATGGTTAGATGGCATCCTCGAGGCGCTGCAGATGAAGTTATGTGATGTTAGGAAGATAGTGAGCGACCGGAAAGCGTGGCGTGACATGGTCCATAGGGTCACGAAGAGTCGGACACGACTGAACGACTGAACTGAACTGAATTACAATGGGTACATATAAACTAAAATGTACAGCTTCCTTTTTTTTTCTCTCTTATTTTAGTAATTAATGCAAGCGCCGACCAGACATTCGTTCATCATCACAAGCCATTCCGCACGGATGAAATGGACGAGAGTACGCGCATGCGCACAAAGCATTTGCCAGTTGCAGCGTCGTCTGCTCGGCTATCCTGATGACCACGGTGCACTGGCGACGTGGCACACTCCCTGCTCGTCACGAGCATACGCGCAGAGGGGTTGTGTCACGCCAACAGAGAGAGAAAAAGAAAAACAGAAACGCAGGGAGTTAACTAGGCGAGGCCCAGTAGGCTACCCTACACGTGGGGACAGGGGCAAATGCAACAAAAAAAAAAGTGAAAGAAAGAGTGGCAATGAAATGTAATGTTTACGCGTCCATGGAACAATATGATAAAGAGAAAGAGGGGTACACTTAATGTTAATACTCGGGAACTCGGCCCCGAGTGCTTTAAGAACTTTGGGAGCGCTTTCACCGTTTTCCTTTGCGATGAAGATTATGTCCAAGGTGCCAGAATCTTTGCTCCTGTGAGAGAACGACAGTGCGCTTACTAAACAAAGACACCCTTCTCAGCTGATTGATGACGCAATAAAGCGCGCTGATAAACAAGATAGAAGTTTACTACTAGCCACAAACAAGCCAAAAACCCCCGGCTTGCATACTAACCTTGTCCTTACCCCTTCCGTATCCGCTCCAAAAGTCTCGGCAGTCCTAAAGAAGCTCCATGATACTCTTATGCAACGCGAACGCCTGAAGAACATATTCGCAGATACAACTGGAGCCGTTTGCAGAAGATATCGTAACCTAGGAGATATATCAACACCGTCAAAAACGAATTCTCGCAATCAAACTGGCTGCCATCCCTGTAAGGAGAGCCGCTGTAAAGTATGCCGGCAAATTAACACGCCTCAGAGCGCTACTAGCCCTGGTTTAAAATTCGGGTTAAGCATCCACGGCAATTTCACCTGCGATACTGCAAAGTTTGTTTATCTGCTTCAGTGTACCGTGTGCAACCAGCGGCACGTACATAGGCCAGACAAAAACCCCCTTCAGATTGAGCCTCAATAACTTCAGAGCAAATGTAAGGTTTCTTCCAAACCTTCCCTTGTCAAGGCATGTACAACTTCCTTGTCACTCATTTGGTCAGACTTCAGCTACTATTCTTGAATCCAACTTAAGAACTGACCACGGTCCAGAAATTAGGGAGTCTTGTGTGTGTGTGTGTGTGTGTGTGTGTGTGTGTGTGTGTGTGTGTGTGTGTGTGTGTGTGTGTGTGTGTGTGTGTGTGTGTGTGTGTGTGTGTGTGTGTGTGTGTGCGTGTGCGTGTGCGTGTGCGTGCGTGTGTGTGTGTGTGTGTGTGTGTGTGTGTGTGTGTGTGTGTGTGTGTGTGTGTGTGTGTGTGTGTGTGTGTGTGTGTGTGTGCGTGCGTGCGTGCGTGCGTGCGTGCGTGCGTGCGTCGCCACATTTACCCGCATATCTTGTACGAACACATCCTTGAACGATTGCCGTGTCGTTGACGAGAGCGCTATAATGTGGCAACGCTGCTGCTCTGAGGACTTATGTAGTGTCCTATGTAAAGTGAAATGTAGTTAACAAATACAAAAGCAGCCTGGGAACTAAAGTTGAATTAAGACTGCATACGTTCTGCAAGTATTCACAGTGTCATATTTTCGAAGATTACTATTATATTACACTGTATTTCATACTGATACTACACATAAGGCCTCGGCTTAGCGACGAGCACGAGCTATGAGGATTGAGGGATTAACATTGGTGTTAATTTGACCGAGAACTGAGATTTGGTGCTACCATAAGCCGTAAATTACTCGAGTGGGTGCCCTCTGCTTATAACTTCGCAAGTTTGAGCCACTTACACACAAAATACACTAAAATTGCTTTGCTTGCGGAACACGCGCTTCATGCGGAGACGATCGAGGCGAAAAAAGGAGAATAATCCGGTGGTAGATCTCCACCATGATATTTAGTAGAATATGTCATATAAATAGAACACCTTGACACAATTAAACCGAAGAATCTTGAAAGCATTCAACTTCAGTGTACGGACATAGAAAATTGCGTAACCGTAAAGGGGAGCGAAGAATGATCGCGTTCCAGTTTGATCTGAAACTGTTTCCGGTGCCGCGTCGCTCTATTTTTATTTTTTTCAGGCGCCCCTGATTATTTTTCCTCTACACTAAGGAAAAAAAAACAAATTGAGAGCAGCGAAGTCATTTGTACGCGTTCGGCCGAAGGGTTCTAAAACCGGAGCAAAACGATGTAGATGCAGTGTGCGTAACATCGGACAAAGATAGACGAATTCTCCCATAGTTACGCAACCAGTGATGTTACGTGCATGTATAGTGCATGCAGTGCTCCCGAGTTATAGATTCCGCATTTGCTTCCGAATGAGCCGTGCAGGGGTTTATATTTTTTTTTATTTTTTTTTGGCAAGCAGGCGGTTTCGCAAAGAGCTTTTGGGAAAGAAACGGGGTCAGCGTGACAGCAGGGCCGTGAAACTGCTTGTGTTTGTGCGTGTGGCGCGCGATAACATTCCGACGCGGAGAGCAACCTAGTGTTTAGTGTTCACACTGCTTCTTGCGTAGATACAGGATCCACTGCTTGTACAAGAGCCGAATTTGGCAAGCGTGACGGGAGGAGGTTTTTAGAGTTTACACTCTTCATGGCACCTTACAAAGCGGCGCCGACCTGTAACTGACCTGCTTCAGTTATAGAGATCTTTGTATGTGGTCCCGTAGTCACGACACTCGACCCGAGGAAGCACGTTTTCTATACGACTATACTTAGAGCATCCACAAATGTGGGTGCAGAATTCGGCCACAACCTTGAAGCCGATTTTAAAAAATGCCGGATTTTTTTTTTTTTTTTACTTTCTTTATCGGAATAAAATTAGAGAAGAATTTGTGCCCTATCTGGAGTCCTGAACGCGATGGGACATACTATATACGGCCTTCACCACGCGGTCCTTTTTTCAGGCTCTGCTCTCGAATTATTCAAGCGAGTCTGCCGCGCATGGCAGACTTAATTGAAGGGATCCTCAATGTGTATCTAAGACGTCAATGTTCGCCCAGCGACATCTACTGCAGCAGCTTCAAGACACCGCGGACGCCCTACGTCTTGATTTTTATGCACTACGACTCTCTTCTCACCTTTTTCGGATGATGCGACAATTACATCGATCGCGACAGGCTTCCGCGTATATACTGATAGACTTTTTTTGAACGAGACCAGGATGTACTCTAGCAATGCATAAAAGTAAATTCACTCATTCCAACTCTATTTCAGACAAATGGGGAAAGTCCGCGGTGACTCTGCAAAACGCATACACTGCCTGAAGAGGTCACACTACCCGGATGACAAACGGCCCCACAGGCTGCAAGGAAGCCGCACAACGTTTTTCATGACTTGCCACAAATTCCCTTTTAGAAAAATATTAAAAGGGCATAATTACAAGCATTTGGCTTACATTAGCAATAAACATATACATTATCCACAGTTAAACCCCGAAAATATTGCAAACATATACCATACAGTTAGAGTACATACATTAGAGTTCACCTTTCATGTTCAGTTATTAGCAATACTTTAATTAGTGTTTTTTTATATATTTGCATATACGCGGGGGAGCTGTGTGCCATATTCATGATAAGGATACTAATAATTAATAATAAGTAATAATAATAGCAAATAAGTTGTAGAGAGGAACTAGTAGACAACTTACGAGACATTCTCATTCATTTTATGCTCTGAAGACCCACATCTAGGCGAAAGGGTTGCTCATTTGATAATGTCGGATTGCGCTTGTTCAGGTCCTCATGCAACCATTAAGTGGGATATTAAGCCAATTGCAGGGATGCAAATATAAATTGATTTGAGAATTAGGAGCGAAAAAGTAGTCCATTCAAACTGGATGTGATGGTTAGCGAAGGACGGGATGGGTAAAACGCGGCCGGCAGAACATTGCATGGCTTTCCGCCTCCCACACGGGAGCCTTCTCCGTTAATTTCCTTAACAAGCACGTGGCAGTTTTTCATTCGCATGTACTAATCTACAGCTGTGAACAATATAAAAGGAAACATAGTTTGAGCAATCATTTATTTATTTATTTATTTATTTATTTATTTATTTATTTATTTATTTATTTATTTATTTATTTATTTATTTATTTATTTATTTATTTATTTGTTAATTTTTATTTATTTATTTATTTATTTATTTATTTATTTATTTATTTATTTATTTATTTATTTATTTATTTATTTATTTATTTATTTATTTATTTATTTATTTATTTATTTATTTATTTATTTATTACATACTGCAGACCCTTGGGTCCAAGCAGAGGGGCATAGTTGAGTACAAAAAAAGAGCAAAGAACAACAAGAAAAAGTAATAAGAAATTATACAATATTATTCGGAATGCATAGCCATCTGTAAATTAGTGTTCCAATTACTGCAAGTTTATGTGCCAATCGCACTTTATTTTCCCTTCCTAACTTGTTTGTTCTCTTCTCGGCGTATAATATTCAGGCACTCTCACATTTATTGGAGAAGTAGCAAGAACGTGCGCAATTTCGAACAATAAGTTGGTTCCCTGTCATAGCATACTGGACAACGCGCAATCATAAATACATGTTTGAGAAGAACAGAAACTGAAAGATTACTCAGCGTTGTATACGAAATCCCGCATGTCAATGGTGCATATGCATGTTTACTCGAATAACCGGAAACGTTTAATAATGACTGAAGGATCAACATGATGACGCGAGGAAACGATGTGCGACTTGCAACTTCAAATTCAAATGTGCTTTCGAAACATTCTCTCTTTACAGGGGCCAAACTAGTTAACGGACACAGGGTTCATATTTACCAGCCAAAGGACGAGACACAGGGAAGAAGAGGACAGGATAAGGCTGGAACACATGTAAAAGAGCCCAAAGAACTAGTAATGAAATTCAACAAGGTTGACGACTGGGCAAGTTGGTAAGGGTCCATGCCTCGTCCTTTGGCTGGTAAGTATGAACCCTTGCCAACTTGCCCAGTCGTCAACCTTGTTGAACGGACACAGGAGCACTTTCACTGAGAAGGACGTCCTGTCACTGTTTTATGTCGAGCATTCGCCGTCACACACGCTCAACACCAAGGGTGTAAATCTTCCGCTACCGCGCGCAAGAAGCTTTTTTCCTTCACACACTGTACTTAATTGAAGGCGTCATTGCATTTCACCTTCATTTTGAACAGGCCTCCAGTGTGAAAGCGGGAATGTCATTCTATTCGCGCTTTGCTTTGTGCTTTTTTAGTACTTTGTCTTGTCACTCAGGCAAAAAGGAAGGCTGCGCCTTAATGTATAGACGCAGAACTTCCACATTGCTGGCGGCTGCAGCCTGAGTGATATCTAAGGGAGAGCCGTTGCCGAGTGTGGCGCTGAGCAACTGCCCGCAGAGGTCATCATTTTACGACACCCGGAAATGGCACCGGGACTTAGGGTCACACGTGCGATCACGTGTCTTTCCAGTCTTGTCTAGCTATGGCGCTAATGCACAGGTCCGACCTCTCCAATTAATTCGAGGCAACCGTGGAGAGGGCGGACAAAACCGAACAAAGAAGTCATGATAACACTTCCACTGAAGTGCTTAATATGCGGTTTAGGCGGGTTGAAAGGTGTGACTAATCATCAAAAAGGAAAGGTTCCTTGAAGCAATAGGAAGCAAGAGTTGTGGATTGCAGTTATACCTTTACCAGAAGTGACCCCTGCCGGAAGCAAGAATGACCCGTCCCTGTCAGTGAGCAGTATGCCTTCTGGACATGCATTCTTTTACTTTTATGTTCACGAGAACCTGCAAAGGTTAGCGATGGCGCTGCCACTGAAAATTGAGAAGCCCTTCTATTTTAAAACATCAGGAAATTCGTATTCTGAAAAGAGTAAAAATAGGCAAACGAATGAATGTAGAATAACAACGCGCAGTTTCGATAACCCGTTCGAAGTGACCGGCTGTGGCACGCCGAGAAGGATCTCTTTGCCACCCTCCTCCCGTCACCTGCCTCCGCCGGTGAAGACATGCGCTGGACACGCGACCGCAGGACCTCACATATCGGCCGAAGATTAGCCCCGTGTCAGACCGGGACTTCCGTGCTCCGCGAGAAACCGGACATTCCAGCTCCTGTTGTGTGGCGCTGTATGCGAATATTTTTTTTTTCCCTGCTTCTCTGGTGGCAGGGACCGACTGCTCCACCCGGATGACCCTTTAAAGACGTGATCCGAAATGGGCTCGCGTAAATCTGAGATGGCTGACAGCTCCTTCACTTCGACAGAGAGTAAAATGCGATGCCAGACACTGCGAAAGCAGCCTGCACTGAGTGTGCGATGCAAGTGGGTCATCTTCAGAAAGCGACGGCTTACAAGAAAATAAAAATTGAGTAGAAGAAGAGCCTGCGGC